>NC_053435.1:53571524-53793080 GCF_007990345.1 Gossypium hirsutum
GAATCTGTGCCGGTGGTTTGTGAATACCCGGATGTTTTTCCTGAAGGATTACCGGGTTTACCACCTGTTCGGGAGGTAGAGTTTGGTATTGAGCTTGTACCTGGGACTACGCCGATATCGATAGCTCCGTATCGTATGGCACCCACCGAGTTAAAAGAGTTGAAAGCTCAGATGCAAGAATTGACGGATAGAGGTTTTGCTCGACCAAGTTTCTCACCTTGGGGTGCACCAGTATTGTTCGTGAAAAAGAAGGACGGAACCATGAGGTTGTGCATTGACTATCGTCAACTGAATAAAGTGACGATAAATAACAAATATCCGTTATCGCGTATCGATGATTTGTTCGACCAACTGAAGGGAGCCTCAATGTTCTCAAAATAGATTTGAGATCGGGCTATTATCAGTTGCGAATTCGAGATTCGGACATACCCAAAACTGCCTTCAGAACGAGATATGGTCACTACGAGTTCTTAGTGATGCCGTTTGGGCTCACTAATGCCCCTGCGGTATTTATGGATTTGATGAATCGGATTTTCAGACCATATTTGGATCGGTTCATAGTTGTGTTCATTGATGACATCTTGGTCTATTCAAGAGATGAGACCGAACATGCTGAGCACCTGAGACTGGTGTTGCAAATTTTGCGGGATAAGCAGTTATATGCTAAGTTCAATAAGTGTGAGTTCTGGTTAAGAGAGGTTAGCTTCTTGGTCATGTGGTATCCGCATCGGGTATTCAAGTTGACCCGAGCAAAATTTCAGTCATGCTTAACTGGAAGCCTCCAAGAAATATTACCGAAGTTCGGAGCTTTTTGGGGCTCGCCGGTTATTACCGACGATTTGTCAAAGGTTTCTCGATGATAGCCACACCAATGACGAAGCTACTTCAAAAGGATGTTAAGTTCGAATGGACGGAGAAATGTCAGAAAAGTTTCGATCAACTGAAAACTCATTTGACTGAAGCTCCAATTTTAGTGCAACCCGAATCAGGCAAAGAGTTTGTCATTTATAGTGACGCATCCCTACTTGGGTTGGGTTGCGTATTGATGCAAGAAGGTCGAGTTGTGGCCTATGCGTCGAGACAATTAAAGCCACATGAGAAAAATTATCCGACCCATGATCTTGAACTAGCTGCCATCGTATTTGCTTTAAAAATATGGCGACATTACTTATTTGGTGAAAAGTGCCATGTATTTTCGGATCACAAAAGTCTCAAATATTTGATGACTCAAAGAGACTTAAATCTGCGACAAAGACGTTGGCTTGAGTTGTTGAAAGATTACGAGCTTGTATTGATTACCACCCGGGAAAGGCTAATGTGGTTGCGGACGCCTTAAGCCGGAAGTCATTGGTTGCTTTACGAGCAATGAATGTGCATTTGTCTGTTCTACCTGACAATGTGTTAGTTGCTGAATTAAAAGCCAAACCATTATTGATTCATCAAATTCGTGAAGCCCAGAAAGTTGATGATGAATTGGTTGCAAAACGGGCTGAGTGTGCTCTGAACAAGGAATCGGAGTTTCAAATTGATGATGATGATTGTTTGAGGTTCAGAAGTCGTTTGTGTGTTCCAAGGAGTTCGGAACTCATTTCGATGATTCTGAACGAAGCCCATTGTAGCCGAATGTCAAGTCACCCGGGGAGTACGAAAATGTACAACGATTTGAAACGTTGGTTTTGGTGGCATGGTATGAAACGAGACATCTCCGACCTTGTTTCGAGATGTTTAATATGTCAACAAGTAAAAGCGGAACATCAAGTGCCTTCAGGATTACTTCAGCCGATCATGATACCCGAGTGGAAATGGGATCGAGTCACAATGGACTTTGTGTCCGGACTGCCATTGTCAACAAGTAAGAAGGATGCGATTTGGGTTGTTGTCGATAGACTGACTAAGTCGGCTCACTTTATCCCCGTGTGTATGGATTTTTCATTGGATAGACTAGTTGAATTGTACGTTTCTCAGATTGTGAGATTACACGGGGTACCTATTTCTATCGTGTCGGATAGAGATTCGAGATTCACCTCACGATTTTGGAAGAAATTGCAAGAAGCTTTGGGTACCAAGCTGCATTTAAGCACTGCTTTTCACCCCCAAACCGATGGTCAATCCGAGCGGATAATTCAGATACTTGAGGATATGTTGAGATGTTGCATCCTCGAGTTCAGTAGTTCATGGGAACGGTATTTACCTTTGATTGAATTCGCTTACAACAATAGTTTTCAATCAAGTATTAAGATGGCACCTTACGAGGCTTTGTACGGTCGTAAATGCCGTACACCATTGTTTTGGACCGAGCTCGGTGAAAGTAAAATTTTCGGAGTTGATTTGATTAAGGATGCCGAACAGAAAGTAAAGGTAATCCGTGAAAGTCTGAAAGCAGCGACAGATCGTCAAAAATCGTATGCGGATTTGAAACGAAAGGACATTGAATATCAGGTGGGAGATAAAGTGTTCCTTAAAGTTTCGCCTTGGAAAAAGGTACTCAGGTTTGGCCGTAAGGGCAAGTTGAACCCGAGATTCATTGGGCCGTACGAAATCTCCGAACGAGTTGGTCCAGTTGCGTATAGATTGATTTTGCCCCCTGATCTTGAAAAGATTCACGACGTCTTTCATGTTTCGATGCTTCGACGCTATCGATCTGATCCATCGCATATAATTAGCCCATCAGAGGTTGAAATTCAAGCCGATATGAGTTATGAAAAAGAACCGATGCGTGTCCTAGCTCGTGAAGTGAAAGAGTTGCGAAACAAAAGGGTTCCGTTAGTTAAGGTTTATGGCTCAAACACGGGATCGAGGAACCTACTTGGGAAACCGAGAGCTCGATGAAAGAACGATATCCAAACCTATTTACCGGTAAGATTTTCGGGGACGAAAATTTCTTATGTGGGGGAGAGTTGTGACAGCCCAAAATTGACCCTAGTCGGGAAGTGGTTTCGGGACCACAAAACCGAGTCATAAAAATAATTGATTTCCATATTCTATGCTTATTATGTGTGTACATGAGTATGTGGAAGTTTCATTCTCCAATTTTGCCAATTGCATGAGAAATTATTAAATAGGGATTGATATGAGACATGGTGAAAATATGATAGGCTAATTTAAAATGGTCTATTAATGCATGTTGTGAAAATGATGGGTTTGCATGTCAAATTACCCAAAATTTGAGCTAGTGGTTGGCCATGCTATGGGTGGAAACATGTTGGGAACATGTTGGCCTAGTGAGGTATGTAGGAAAAAAATAAAATAAGGGGCATAGGCATAAAATAATAAAAAGGAGTATGATGAATACAAAAAAAAAATGTGTGTAGTTGTTTCCCCCCCCATTGCCGTGAGCTAAATAAAGGAAAAGAAAAACTTGTTCATCCTTTTTCATCCTCTTTTGACCGAAAATTCTAAGGAAGGAGGAAGGAGTTCTTGCTTCATGTTTGGTTTGGAAGAGGATTAGGAGGAAGTTTGGCCATGCATGTAACTAGATTGAGGTATGTTTGATATTATTCTTTGAGATTCATGCATATTTTAGTTGTTAGCTTGGGTTCTACCTAGCCCATGGTCTAAATCTTGCTATGTGATGGAAATGACACTCGGCCATGGATGCATCATTCTTGGTTGATGTTTGATGTTGTGGTGATGAGGCATGAAGATGAGTTAAGATTCGGCCTAGGTGGAGTTTGTGTTAATGCCATTGCATGCTAAATATGAAGCTTGTTAATGATGCATGTGATGGTGGCTTGATGATTCTTGAACCTCCTTTTTAGCATTTTTGAGTGAGCACATATGTGCATTGGTTGCTAAATGGAGAAGAATCGGCTAGCAAGTTGTGTGCTAAGGCCGAATATAACTTTTGCATGTTAATGAGCAATGCATGTGTTAAATTGATGGAAAGGGAGAGGATGCTTTACTAGTGTGTATATGTGTGTATTAGCCAAGTTTTGAACTTGAAACAAAAGGGTGTTTAGTCAATACAAGTGACCATACTTGTAGAATGTATTATGTGTTGAAATCGGCCCCAAAATAGACATGCATATTCGGCCAAGGGGGAAAAATTTGCTAAAATGTTGAGTTCGATTCATGATTCCGTACATATGTGACTTTAATGTCTAATGTATAAATATGGGCTAAGTGCCTTGTGTTCCTCTTTTCGATGCTCAAATGATTAAATCAATTTATTTGTTTAATTAAGCTCAAGAGCAAAGGGGAACTAAATCCGATAAAGGGAAGGAAAAAGTGGTCGAATAGCTATCGGAATCGTTCGACAACACCCGAGGTAAGTTCTTGAGTAAGAGAGCTTAAATTAAGATTTGATTAGATCATGTTTTAAGCAAACAAAATCATGCTCTTGTGTGTGGCTATTGAGCCGAATTTGCAAGAATGATAAATGTTTGTGTTTGAGTTTTGCTAACGAAAATGAAATACGAATGGGCCATGATTTATTGTAAAATGTGCATGGTTATTTGAATGTTGTCCGGGCTAAGTCCCGAAGGCTTTGTGCTAAGTGACCATATCCGGACTAAGATCCGAAGGCATTTGTGCGAGATACTAATTCCGGGCTAAGCCCGAAGGCATTTGTGCGAGATACTAATTCCGGGCTAAGCCCGAAGGCATTTGTGCGAGATACTAATTTCGGGCTAAGCCCGAAGGCATTTGTGCGAGTTACTAAATCCGGGTTAAGTCCCGAAGGCATTTGTGCGAATTACTATAACCGGGCTAAGTCCCGAAGGCATTTGAACGAGGAGCTATATCCGGTTAAATTCCGAAGGTACGTGATTTGGGAATGAATGAACTTGCTGTAAAATTCCAGTTAATACCCTCGAAACATCCCGACATTGAGGTATGTTTCGTATGTGCTTGAATGTAGTTGAGCCCTTACAAATAAGTATTCGCTCAGTTGATAAACGAGCTACCGGCCTTTGGCCGAGTTGATCTTTTGTGTATGTACATAAGGGTTGATAATGTGAAGCAAGTACGATATCGTAAATTTGTGCATATGAAATTATCCGTTTAGCTATATGAATGCTATACTTTTGTTGTGCTGGAATTCCTTGCTCAAAACTTACTAAGCATAAATTGCTTACTCTGTTTCATTGCTCCTCTGTTTTATAGATTTGGTTCTCCAGCTATCGGACTCGGGATCTTGAGGTCAAAGTCGCCCACACTATCAAAGCCCCTTTTGGTACAATTTTGGTTGAACTTCGAAATGGCATGTATAGGACTACCCGTTTGTTGTGGGTCGTGGACCCTTTGGACTTGTATAAATTTTGGATAGCCATGCGAAAATGGCTTATATGTGTTTGAGTATATTGTTATAATCATTTGGTGTGGATATGCTTGACAAGGGTTGGCCATGGGGATGGTTAATCACTTTCATAAATTGTGCTATTTATGCAAAAAGGGCTAGTTGAATCATGGAAACCATGAAATAGGTAAAGTCTACCTTAAAGGCAGATGCTGACAGCAGCAGTGATGTAGATTTGGAAAATCACTAAAAATAGTAGGAAGGGAATTAAATAGTGAATAAATTATGTAAACAAACCTTGATGAATCTACTTTCATACGAAAGTAACAAAACCATCATACGGACAGTATGTTAAGAGATATTCAGGTTCTCGTGAGACAGGGCCAGAACGGTTTCTGGATTTCCTGTTCCGACTTTGGAAATTCATTATAAATTAACCAGAGATAATTAGGAGTCATACCATATATGTATAGATTCCTCTCTGAGTCTAGTTTCTATAGAAACAAACGGTATCAGTATTGGAGCACTTTACAAGGAGATATCCAAGTCGTAATGCGCAAAGGTCAGGGTAGTCGAGCCCTGTAACATGAGAGACTTTGACTAATAAACTGTACTAATTGGCCAGACCAAAAATTATAGAAAAAATATGTAGATGGGAATATGAGTCTAGTTTGAGGGAAAAATCACGAAACTGATTTTCGATTTGTGAAACTCAAGATATGATTTTTAAAGCGACTATTACGCAGATTGGCAGTGTCTGGAAAATTTTTAATAGTCTGTTAACACCTCGTGTTCGACTCCGGTGACGGTCTCGGGTTCGGGGTGTTACACATAATCTAAGACCTCATATTCTATCATAAAACATCAAAATAAACACTTTTCACCTATGGGTATTTTTCCAAATATGAACCCTAACTTAAATTATTGCTAGCATAAGCTTTATCGAGCTACTGGGACTCCGAAAACGTAAAGAACATTAAAAACGGGGCTTGGAATCACTTACTATGGAGCTTGAAAGCTTGAAACAAACCCTAGATATGGAGACCCCTTGAAATTTCGTGCTAATGAAGAAGATGATGAATTTAGTGTTATTTTTCCCTTTTTATTTCATTTAATATCCAAATGACCAAAATGCCCTTCCTTATTAAACTTTCAAAAATTCCATCCATGTCCTATTTTGTCCATGAACTTAGAAATTGGTCAAATTTATTTAAACCCTCCTAATTAATATTCCAAAGCAATTTCATACTAAAAACTTCTAGAATGCAAGTTTTGCAAATTATTCGATTTAGTCCTTAATCTCAACTTAAGCACTTCATGCATAGAATTTCATCACGGAATTTTCACACAATCATGCAATCATATCATGAACCTCAAAATAATAATAAAATAAATTTTTCTACCTCGGATTTTTGGTTTCGCAACCACTGTTCTGTTTAGGCCCTATTTCGGGATGTTACATTTCTCCCCCCTTTAGGGATTTTCGTCCCCGAAAATCTTACCTGTGAAGAGATTTGGGTACTATTTTCACATCGGGTTCCCATGTAGCCTCGTCTACCCCATGTCTATTCCATAGTACTTTCACAAGTGCAATACTTTTGTTCCTTAATTGCTTTACCTGGGTGATAATCGATCATTAGCTCATAATCTTTAATCAACTCTAACCATTTTCTTTGCCTCAAATTCAAATCTTTTTGAGTCATCAAATATTTCAAACTTTTGTGATCAGTGAATATGTGGCACTTCTCACCGTACAAATATGTCTCCAAATCTTCAACGCAAAAATAATGGTAGCTAGCTCTAAATCATGTGTCGGATAGTTCTTCTCATGTGGCTTTAGCTGTCTAGAGGCATAAGCAATTACCTTCCCTTCCTGCATAAGTACACAACCAAGTCCATTCATGGACGCATCACTGTAAATCACAAACTCCTTACCTGGTTCTGGTTGTACTAAAACAGGAGCTTTAGTCAACAATGCTTTTAACTTGTCAAAACTCTGTTGACACTTCTCAGTCCATTCAAACTTGACATCCTTTCGCAGCAATCTTGTCAGCGGGGTAGCTATCATGGAAAATCCTTCTACAAATCGTCTATAATATCTGGCAAGACCAAGAAAACTTCTAACTTCTGATACATTTCTAGGAGGCTTCCAATCAACAATGGCTGAAATCTTGCTCGAATCAACCTTAATACCTTCACCTGAGACAATATGTCCAAGAAAACCAACTTCTCATAACCAGAACTCACTTTTGCTGAACTTGGCATACAACTGATTATGTCTCAGAATCTGTAAAACTATTCTCAAATGCTCTGCATGCTCAGTCTCATCATGAGAATAAATCAAGATATCATCAATGAACACAACTACAAACTTATCCAAGTACGGTCTAAAAATTCGGTTCATTAAGTCCATGAAAATGGCAGGAGCATTAGTCAAGCCAAATGGCATCACAAGGAACTCATAATGACCATACCTAATCCGGAAAGCAGTCTTTAGGACATCTGACTCTTTAACTCGCAACTGATAGTATCCGGATCTCAAATCTATCTTGGAGAACACAGTAGCTCCCTTCAATTGATCAAACAGATCATCAATTCTAGGCAATGGATACTTGTTATTTACTGTTACCTTGTTAAGTTGCCGATAATCTATGCACAATCTCATCGATCTGTCTTTCTTTTTCACAAATAGCACTGGTGCACCCCATGGTGAACTACTGGGTCTTACAAAGCCTTTATCTGTTAATTCCTGCAACTGAGCTTTCAATTCTTTCAATTCCAACGGAGCCATTCTATAAGGAACAATAGAAATGGGCGTGGTACCTGGAATCAACTCAATACCAAACTCAACTTCTCTAACAAGAGGCAAACCTGGTAGTTCTTCCGGAAACACATCGGGAAACTCACATACCACAGGCACTGATTCAATTTTCAATTCTAGATCTTTAGTGTTCAACACAAAAGCAAGATAAGCTTCATACCCTTTTCTCAAACATTTCTGAGCAGACATAACAGAAATTATGGGAAATGAACTATCTGACTCTTCTGAATTAACCCGAAGAATTTCACCATTTTCACACTTCAACTTAATGAATTTCTTTCCACAATTCACTATCACATCATGTGTAGTCAACCAATCCATACCAAGAATCACATCAAACTCATCAAATGGCAATAGCATGAGATCGGCCGGAAAACAGTAGCCTCTAATCATCAAAGGACAATTTCTACATATTTTATCTACTAATACATGCTTGCCTAATGAATTTGATACTTTAATCACAAATTCTGTAGATTCTATAGGCATACTTATACTAGGCATCAATTTCTTGCAAACATATGAATGAGTTGAACCCGGATCAATCAAAGCAATGACATTAATATCATATAGAGAAAATGTACCCGTAATCACATCGGGGAAGGATGCCTCTTCGCATGCACGAATAGCATAAGTCCTTGCAGGGGCTCTAACATCTGGTCTCACAGCCAAATCTCTTGAGGTACCTCTGTTACTTGCTCCTACTCCCGGTTGCCTCGGTGATCTGTCTCTAGTAGGAGCATTTTCGGATCTAGCACTCTGTGTTATCTCTCGATTAGCCACCTCTGGACATTCTCGTACAAAATGATCTGGAGCACCACATTTATAACAAACATTTTCGCCTGCCCGACAAGGACCATAATGAAGTCTACCACACTGTGGACACCCTGATCTACCCTGTCCAACATTACCCACACTCACAGTCGAGGTGGTCTGAGCCTTCGGATCCTTAAATCTGTTGCCTCTATTCTGACTAGAATACCCGGCTGAGAAACTAGATTTGGTAGAAAACTCCTTTGGCCTTTTGGATGTAGCCTGGAATGACCTGCTCATCTGTCTCTTCCTTGTATCTTGTGTCTCTGTCTCAACTTTGCCTTTTCTTTTTAACAGCTCCTCTGCCTTACAGGCTCTCTCAACTAAAATAACAAACTCTTTTATTTCTAGGACACCCACTGACAGTCGGATATTATCATTTAACCCATCCTCAAACCTTTTACACATGATAGCCTCTGTGGACACACATTTTCGAGCATATTTACTAAGCCTGACAAATTCGCGCTCATAATCGGTCACCGTCATATTACCTTGTTTCAATTCCAGGAATTCCTTTTTCTTCTGGTCAATAAACCTTTGACTGATGTACTTTTTACGAAATTCTTCCTGAAAGAAATCCCAAGTGACCCTCTCCTTTGGTACAATTGATGCAAGTGTCTTCCACCAGTGGTAGGCTGAGTCTCTAAGAAGTGATACTACACATTTCATACATTCCTCGGGTGTACAAGATAATTCATCAAAGACTCTGATAGTATTTTCTAACCAAAATTCTGCTCTTTCTGCATCATCATCTTTTGTTGCTCGGAACTCTTCTGCCCCTTGTTTCCTGATTCTATCAACTGGTGGCTTTTCTCTTATCACTGTACCTGTGACTGAAGGAGCTTGAGCTACATGGGTAGCCTGGGAATCATGAGGGGGTGGAGGTCTAACTGCCGGATTCGTACGAACGAACTCAGCAAACCAATCATTCAAAGCTTGGAAGAGAGCTTCTCGAGTCACTCCTCCCTAATCAACTGTTACTGGCCTATTCCCAGATGGCGCTGCCCCTTCCGCGGGAGCAGGTGCATTACTTTCTACATCATCATCACCAACTCGCTCGGGATCCATTACTATAAAACAAAATATTTAAAAATCGTCAGGAGTCGTCACACTATCAAAATACAGGTATGGCATGTATAGCTAGACTTTTACTCATACTAACTATTCCGAGAACCGACTACACCTGCTCTAATACCAATAAAAGTAACGCCCCCATGCTCAAAACCGTCACCGGAGTCAAGCTTGAGGTGTTACTAAACTTATCTTACCTTTTAAACAACTCTAAACCACTTATTTTAATTTTCGGAATAAACTATTTTTCTGCGTCATGGTCGCTTAAAAATTCATTTCTCGAGTTTCAAAACTCAAAATTAAGATCCGTAAATTTTTCCTGAAACTAGACTTATATATATCTACTAATGTTTTTCTAGAACTTTTTACTTAGCCAATTAGTACAGTTTATTAGTTAAAGTTACCCCTGTTTCAGAATTCGACTGCACTGACCTCTACTTACTACAAACCACTTTTCTCCCTGTAAAAAATTCATATGACTATACTATTTATTTGTATTAAACCTATATTCAATAAGGATTCTAACCATATAAAGTACACCACCTAATTATTTTTGTAAAATTTATGGTGAATTTCCAAGTTGGAACAGGGGATCCATAAATTGCTCTGGCCCTATTTCACTAAAACTCAGATATATTATAAAATACAAAAACTTTACCTATTTTGCTTATTCCATATGAAAATAGACACAATGAGATTTAATTTCATATATTATTCACCATCAAACCATGTCTCTACAATTTTTTTTGTGATTTTTAAAAGTCACGTTATTTCTGATACTTGAATCCTTTTTAAGTTACTTTCACATTTTTCATAGTTTTCATGTGATAGTTACTACTTAATCATACATACTATTAAACATGTATATCATCAGCCATTCTATTAGCTAATCACTAGCAAGTATTTACACATCATTCATTGATCATATCATATCAAAAGAAACCAAGTTCCTATACATGCCATACACAAAATGAAACGTCTAACTATACCAATGTCATTTCTTCGATAGTGTGATCGGGTCTCCGACGTTTCCTTCGATCCCCGAGTGGCTAGATAAAAACTATAAGAAAAAGAAAATAAAGAGAGTAAGCACTAGGCTTAGTAAGCTTACAAGAAAATAAATTACAACATTCAACATAATGAATAATTATACATAATGTCACCTAGCCTCATAAACTTTCTTTACTTCTCATTTTCTACCTTCTTCTTTACTCACTTACCTTCTTTCTTACCTGACCTTTCACTATTCATAAATATAATCTACCTTCCCTTTTGCTGATAATTCACTGTAATTTAACGTGTACAATGACCCGTTGAACCACTCGAAATACTAAGGATACTAGGGTCGTTCCTGTCTATCAATATCCTGCCAATGCCATGTCTTCGACATGGAGTTACATGAATTATTCCTGTCTCCAATGCCATATATATATTTAATATGGGTTTACATGGCTCATTCCTGTCTCCAAAGCCATATATCTTATATGGACTTACATGGCTCACTTCTGTCCTGTCCTGTCCTGTCCTGTCAACCCTAATATCCTAACATTCCTAAGGTTCAAACGGGGCTTCCTAATGCTTTTTCTCTGTCACTTCGCCTTTAATTCGACTTTAAATATTCTCAAAAAAATAAGGATATAAATCCTGTAAATTGACAATAATAATGTAAAATAAAAGAATATTGCATTTATTTACTGTAAACTTACCTTGATACAAAATGTGACTAAACTTTACAATTTAGTCCTTTACTTTTTCTTTTCCCCGATCTACTCTTGAATTTCGCTCTTCTTGATCTATAATAGCAAATATAACTTATTTAATATTCACAGTTATCAAAACAGTCCTTTACTCAAACTTTGGAAAAATTACATTTTTTCCCCTAAACTTTTGCATATTTACACTTTTTCCCCAAATCTCGTAAATTAAACTTTAGCCTATTTTCTTATGTTTTATGACATACTGATCATTTTTCCCTTCTATAGCAAAATCAAATTCTCACTCTAACATATACTTATGACTATTAGGTATTTTTACCGATCAAGCACTTTTACTCGTTTTTACCTAAAACCGAGTAGCAAAAGTTGTCTAACATAATCTAAGACCTCATATTCTATCATAAAACATCAAAATAAACACTTTTCACCTATGGGTATTTTTCCAAATATGAACCCTAACTTAAATTATTGCTAGCATAAGCTTTATCGAGCTACCGGGACTCCGAAAACGTAAAGAACATTAAAAACGGGGCTTGGAATCACTTACTATGGAGCTTGAAAGCTTGAAACAAACCCTAGATATGGAGACCCCTTGAAATTTCGTGCTAATGAAGAAGATGATGAATTCAGTGTTATTTTAATTTAGTGTTATTTTTTCCTTTTTATTTCATTTAATATCGAAATGACCAAAATGCCCTTCCTTATTAAACTTTCGAAAATTCCATCCATGTCCTATTTTTTCCATGAACTTAGAAATTGGTCAAATTGTTATTTAAACTCTCCTAATTAATATTCCAAAGCAATTTCATACTAAAAACTTTTAGAACGCAAGTTTTGCAAATTATTCGATTTAGTCCCTAATCTCAACTTAAGCACTTCATGCATAGAATTTCATCATGAAATTTTCACACAATCATGCAATCATATCATGAACCTCAAAATAATAATAAAATAAATTTTTCTACCTCGAATTTGTGGTTTTGCAAGCACTGTTCCGTTTAGGCCCTATTTCGGGATGTTACATCCACGATTAACCCCTAGCAAACCCCCTTGAGCCTAATAAGCCATTCCTTGTATTAACCTCAATATTAACCTTTAACCCATTATTTTTGAAATCCCCTAAATTAATTTGATTCCTATTTTTGTCGAGATTTGAGTTGAAGAAATTGCTTAGCTATGTCTTGTTTGATTATTTAACTTGTTCTTAAAAAAAACTATGTATACATATTTGTAATTTCATATTCTGAGAAGAAGCTCTGTTGTACACAAGTGAAGATTAACTCTTTTCTAGTTAGGTAAATTTTCAATTCAATCTCGATTCTAACCTTTTCTTTCAGCTTGTGACCACACCCCGTAACCAAGCCTCATTACAACCCTCTAAAGACTTGTGATTGATGTATCATCTTAAATTATAGTGGTGGAGATTTGATTTTCATGCAAGCCTATGGTAATGACTTTTCATTATTGACTATTGAGTGCTTCATTTATTGTCCTTAAACACCTCGAGTGATTTGAGTGAATCTTTAGTGAGGATGTAAAACTCTGTGATATTCTGAATTAAAGGTAATTACTTAGATGAGGGGAGACACCTATGTTTGCATGAATAAAATGCTCAACTTGGAATGTTTGGAACTTTTATGTTCTTTTAGTTGAATTCTCAATGTATGATTACTTATGGATTAATGTGAGATATTATCGATAGAAATTATAAGTTGAGAAGAATTTATTTTGATTATGAGTTGAGAATTTTGCTTGAGGACAAGCAAATGCTTAAGTGTGGGGGTATTTGATAAACTGTAAACTATACATATTCTTACCCATGTTTAATGCATTTTATGGATGATTTCTCATTAGAATTGGTGAATTCGATGCTCCTAATACTTTAATTTCATGTTTTATACTTAGGACAGCATAGGAGAGCGAAAGGAACGCAAAACGGGCCAAAAACGGAGAAAATAGGCCAAAGTACGAAATCAACACGGCCTAGACCTCCTCACATGGGCAGACCACACGGCCGTGTCAATTTGGCAGGCTCAAACACGGCCTAAAGTAATCAAACACGGGCGTGTGCCACAGGCATGTCCCTGCCGAGCCCAAGTTGAGTCCAATTCGGAAAAGGCCAATTTTGAGGGCTTTTAGGCATTCCAAAGCCTATAAATACACCCTAGAGGAGGAGGAAAAGGGAGACTGAGAGTAGGGGGTAAGGAACTACTCCAAGGAAGCCGATTGATCCATCTCAAGAGCCGGATTCATCATCAAGACTGAAGATCTCTCCTCAATTTCCCTTCTGGAGTTTTGGGTTTTCTTTATGTTTTGTATTCTTTATTCTTCTGAGATGTTTTCTTATTTAGTTATGAACTAAAACCCCTAAATACCTAAGGGGAATGAAACCTAAGATGAATCTTGTTATTATTTTCTGAATCGTATGATAAATATTTAACTTGTTCTTAATTATGTGTTCTTAATTCTTGTTTTAATATCCTAGGATGCTGATTCAAGACAAGCTCTTATTCAGAGGAGGAATAGACCCTGTCTAAGAGTACATTTATCATAATTAAGCGGAGTTGATTGCGCGCCTAGACATAGGGTGCCAAGATTTTATCGGATTAGGGTGAAACTTAATAAGGGGATCCATAGATCGAGTTAATGCAACCCTAGAGTGTTAATTAGAGAAAAGTCTTGGTTATTCAATCTATGGATTAGATGTTATTAGTCTTGAATTGGGATAATAACATAACTTAGGGATCTCTACGGAACAAGTTGAATGATAAATCGTCCGATTCGGAGCCAGAATAACAAGTAAAGTCTAGGTGGATTTTTCCTTAGGTATTGTCTTAAGTGAATCAATTTTTCCCAAAAGAAATTCCCCAATTCTTTTCTCTGTACGTTCTTAGTTTAGATAATTAGTCAATTAAAACAAAACCTCTTTATTCTTAGGCTAGATAATAAAAAGATAGTCATTACTAGTACTTTTAGTTCCTTTGGGTTCGACAATCCGATCTTGCTAAACCTATACTACTGTTCGATAGGTACACTTGCCTACATCGCGATAATAGTTAGTTTAAGAATGAGTAATAGTAAATATTTAAAACCTATCACGAAACCACGCGATCAATTATCATCCATTTTATGCTGAAAATACAAAGAAAAAGAAAGAAATAAAAGCTTTTATGGTTCGTCTAAGAGATTTTTTTATTAAGGTTGTTCGATTTTTGATCATTTCTATGTTTTTGTGATCATTGCTTAGTAATCTATCAAGCCCATGTCTCAATTTCTAAATTTTTTTATGATTTTTAGTTATGCCATTATTGATTTTGTGAGTTTTGAAATGTTAGTAGATGGAAAATGAATGATATGTGTTGGGTTAGTATGTTTTGTCTTTGAATTTTTTATGAATTTGAGTAATTTGGGTTAAATTATAAAAATGTTATTTTGAGGGACTAAAATGTAAAATAAATGAAATATGTGGGCTTGTATGAGCTAGGGAAAAATTCGGCTAAGCTTGTATAAAATAAAATTTTGTGTATTTTGTGATTTTTTGAAATAGAGACTAAAGTGTCAAAATGTGAAAATGTGAGGGCTAATTTGTAAAATGCATTAATTATATATTTTTCGATTGAATTGAATGATTTGGTGAATAAAAGAGTTAAATTTTAATTTATATAGATCAAGAACAAAAGAAAACAGAATTAGATCGGGGAAAGTCGAAAGTCGTCGAGTAGTTGATTTTGTCCGTTCAAATTCGTACGAGGTAAGTCGATAAACAAATAAATGTGTTTTGAATTGAATTATTAATGTTTTTATGCTATTGAATATTGATAAATGATTATATGAGTTAAGCATGAGATATCTGAGAAAGGATCGACAAAGTTTCGACGTCTGAAAAGCCTCGTACGAACCATAGGAATAGTTAGGATACATAAGTCATGACATAGGACCCGATATGTGATATCGTGTAAGACCACATCTAGGACGTTGGCATTGACTTATGATTTACGTGTAAGACCATGTTTGGGACATCGGCATCGTATTTGATTTTGTGTAAGACCCTGTCTGGGACAGTGGCACCGATATTTGATTACATGTAAGACCATGTTTGGGACGTTGGCATTGTATGAGATTTCCAAGCTATCCGAGTATCCTTATTGAACCCAAACTCTTCAATGGCCATTCCGAGAAAATGGATGACTTGTGAATGTGTATCCGATTCAGGTACGTTTGAATTGTATACCATGTTTGAGAATGAAAGGTAAGTACCTTTACCTTGGTGAACATATGATATAAGTATGAGTTGCTATGAGAATGAGACATGCTATTTATATGTGAATCATGATCAAATGAATTATAAGAGATATATGGCTATGTGAATGTATTTTACCTTGAATTATATGAATGAATTGATTTAGATTGGTGTTATGTGTTAAGTTTATTTGTTATGGCTTACTAAGCTTTTGAAAGCTTACTTTGTGTGTGTTTTTAATTATTTTATAGATATCGAAGCTATCGGGAGCTTGGGGATCGTCGAAGATCATCATCACACTATCAAACTCTATTTTGGTTCATTTTGAATGTGTAAATATTGGAATATGGCATGTATAGGCTAGAGGTATTTGATTATGTTTTGTGAAGTGTATATTTAGCAATTTAATATGGCTTAATTATGGTTGAACTTATGGTTTGATTTTGGTTTATGATATGTGATGCAAATTATGCCTATGTGATGTGCTCATGAATGACCTAGTGAGAAATGGTTAATTTGATAAGTTGGTAATGTGGGTTGGTTATGGAAATGGTATGATTTTGATATGAGAGTGAAAGTGAAACTTAGTGTTAAGAATATGTATAATTAAATGTGTTTGGTAAGTAAATATGTTTGTTTTAGTTTGAATAATGAGCTTGAATTTAGTTGAGGAATTTATGATATGAATAATGAATGTTTTTGTGGTTGAAATTCGTTGAAAATATGATGTTTTTGATGCTTGAATGGTATTTGTAGGGAGGACCCTAAAAGGGTGACATTATGGCCTTGTAAATGGCCTATTTTTGCTCGCACGGGTAGGGACACGGGCATGTGTCTCAGCCGTGTTGCTCAATGGCCTTTTCGAAATGAGCCTGGGCAGACCACATGGTCGCACACATGGGTGTGTGCTAGGCTGTGTGGCCAAGTCAGTTTCGAGTATGGGCTAGAAACACGGGCGTGTGACTGGCCATGTGACCCAAGTCAGTAGCCTCCCTAATTTTCACATAGCCTGGCACACGGGCATGTCTTGTGGCCATGTAGACAAGTCAGTATGTATGCCCTGTTTTGCCATGGCTTAGACACACAGGCGTGTCTAATTCCGTATGAGGCACATGGCCTGTTCACACGGGTGTGTGACCTATATAACTTTGAAAAATGTTTAAGTTTTGAAAATTTTTGTATGTGTTTGGTCTAGTCCTAACCCCTTTTTAAAGCATGTTTAAGGTCTCGATGACCTATATAAGGGACTCTATGATAATGTTTGATTATGATTATGGATGATGTTTCTGAATTATTTGTAAAATATTTCGATTTGTCCTGTAACACCTTTAACCCTAGTCCGGCAACGAATACGGGTTAGGGGTGTTACATTTGGTTGGTATCAGAGCTACAGTTTAGTCAATTCTAGGACTAACATAGTGTATGTAATCTAGCTATACATGCCATATTTATGAACTGCGATAGTGTGATGAATCCTAACAATGAAAATGTGTTTTTATATAGTAAATAGATCCCGAACGAGCCATAGCTTATGATGTCGAGAGTAATGTGCCTACTCCAGTGCAAAGGACAATGCCATCTGATTCTAGACCGGCTACGAGTAGTCATGAATGAGAGGCTAAACAAGCCTTTTTCCAAATGATGAATGATTGGTTTATTCAATATATTCAAACTAATCCGTCTGTGCCACAACCTTCACCCCCTGTCAATCCTCCGCAAGTCCCTGTCATGCCACAAGTTGTAAATCCGATTCAATTGAATAAGCCTCTGATTAATAAAATTAGAAAATATAGGGCCGAAGAATTTCTTGCTACTACTAATGATGATGCTAAGAGAGCCGAATTCTGGTTAGAGAATACAATAAGAGTGTTCGAGAATTGTCATTAACTTCAAAAAAATGCCTAAAATGTTTCGTTTCACTTTTGAGAGATACAGTGTATCATTGGTGGAAGACATTAATATCTATGGTTCTGAGGGAACGAGTCACCTAGGATTTCTTTCAAGCTGAATTCCAAAAGAAATACATCAGTCAGAGATTTATCAATCAAAAACGTAAAAAGTTTCTTGAGCTTAAACAAGACCGTATGTCTGTTAAGGAATATGAGTGAGAATTTGTGAGATTGAGCCAGTATGCAGGAGAATGTGTTTCGACCAAAGCAATCTTGTGCAAGAGATTCAAGGATGGTTTGAATGAAGATATATGTTTGTTAGTTAGGATTTTAAAAATAAAAGAGTTTGTTGTGCTTGTTGAACGACCATGTAAAGCTGAAAAACTCGGGAAAGAGAAAAGAAAAGCTGATAAGAAGCTAGAGACGTGAGAAAGAGATCCGTAAGTAAATCATTTCCGTCTACATCAAAGAAATTCTGAGATGATTATAGCCGTTCAAAGGCTAATGTGGGGTATTCGAGTAGAGATCATGCTAGATTGCATTCGAGCTTTAGCGCTCCAGCTACTTCTGTTGCTAGTGTTGGAAATGTTCGATTTGATCGACCTGAGTGTAAACACTGTGGTAAAAGACATCCCATCAATTATAGACTATATGGTCGGGCTTGTTACAAATGTGTATCTTTAGATCATTTTATCCATGATTGTCTTAAATTAGTTGAACAAGAGATTGTGCAAAATCAAAGATCTAGTAACACCTCAGCTCGAGATAGACCTCCCAGAAATATGGGAAATATGAGTGGCAGTCAAAGAGGGACTAAGACACCGCTATTCGATCCGAGGCTAGAGCACCTGCTAGAGCCTACACCATCTGAGCTCATGAGGAAGCTTCATCTCCAGATGTGATTATGGGTACATTTACTCTTTACGATACTTCTGTGATTGCATTGATAGATTCAGGATTGACACATTTGTATATATGCATGAATTTAGTGAATAGTAAGACATTTCCAATAGAGTCTACTAAATTTGTGATTAGAGTATCGAACCTCTTAGGCAGACGTGTTTTGGTTGATAAAGCCTGCAAGAATTGTCCGATAATATTTCGAGACATTTGTTTTTTGGCCAATCTGATGTTATTCCCTTTTGATGAGTTTGATATAATTCTGGGTATGGATTGGTTAACTTTGCACGACGCTATTGTGAATTGCAAATGGAAAACTATTGATTTGAGATGCAAGAATGATAAAATAGTTCGAATTGAATCCAGTGATTTGAATGGGTTATTGGCCGTGATTTCGTCAATGAAAGCTTTGAGTATTGTGAGAAAGGGTTGTGAAGCTTACTTTGCTTATGTGATTGATTCGAAAGTAATAAAAAAGAAAGTTGAATCAGTGCCTATTATCTGTGAATTCCCTGATGTGTTTTCCGAAGAACTTCCTGGATTACCTCTGATCCAAAAAGTTAAATTTGGCATTGAGTTATTACGAGAACTACTCTGATTTTGATAGCTCCATATAGAATGGCTCTAACCGAGTTAAAAGAATTAAAGTCTCAGTTGCAAGAGTTGACTGATAGAGGACTTGCACGATCGAGTTTCTCGCCTTGGGTGCACCTGTTCTGTTTGTGAAAAAGAAAGATGGCACGATGAGAATGTGCATTGATTATCGTCAGTTGAACAAAGTGACTATTAAGAACAAGTATCCCTTGTCTTGAATTAACGATTTGTGAAAGGATTTTCTATGATCGAGACTCCATTGACGAAACTGCTTCAGAAAGATGTGAAATTTGAATGGTTTGAAAAGTGTCAGAAATGCTTTGATCAGTTGAAAACCCTATTGATAGAAGCTCTGGTGTTAGTACAACCAGAATCGGGTAAAGAATTTGTAATCTACAATGATGCTTCATTTAATGGTCTGGGCTGCATTTTGTTGCAGGAAGGCAAAGTAATAGCCTATGCTTCGAGACAATTAAAATCGCATGAAAAGAACTATCCGACACACGACCTTGAATTAGCAGCTATTGTGTTCACTTTGAAAATTTGGCGACATTATCTGTTTGGTGAGAAATGTCAAGTATATTCAGATCATAAGAGTTTGAAATATCTAATGACTCAGAAAGATTTGAACCTGCAACAGAGAAGATGGTTAAAATTTCTAAAAAATACGAGCTTGTTATTGATTATCATCCGGGAAAAGTAAATGTCATTGCTGATGCTTTGAGTTAGAAATCATTGTTTGCATTACGTGCCATGAATGCTCATTTAGCTTTGTCTGATGATGGTTCATTTTAGTAGATTTGAAAGCATGACCTTTGTTCTTACAGCAGATTATTGATGCTCAGAAAGTTGATAATGAGATAATAGTAAAACAAACTCAGAGTGATTTAGATTCTGATTCAGAATTCAGAGTTGATAAAGATGATTTTCTGATGATTCAGATGATTTTGAACGAAGCACACAACAGTCGTTTATCTGTACATCCGGGTAGTACGAAAATGTATAATGATTTGAAATAGCATTACTGGTGGTCTGGAATGAAAAGAGATATCTCCAACTTTGTTTCGAAATGTTTAATCTGTCAACAAGTTAAAGCTGAACATCAGGTGCCATCCGGTTTGTTACAACTGATTATGATTCCAGAGTGGAAATGGGATAGAATAACAATGAATTTTGTTTTAGGTTTGCCTCTATCTCTGAGAAAAAAAGATGCTACCTGGGTTGTGGTTGACCGATTGACAAAATCAGCGCATTTTATTCCTATAAAATTTGATTACTCGCTTGATAAATTAGCTGAGTTATACATTTCTGATAATGTAAGATTGTACAGGGTGCCATTTTCTATTGTGTCAGATAGAGATCCGAGATTCACTTCACGATTTTAGAACAAATTGCAAGAAGCTTTAGGTATGAAATTGCACTTCAATACTGCTTTTCACCCATAGACGGATGGTCAATCTGAGTGGATTATTCAGATCCTCGAGGATATGTTGAGATGTTGCATTCTTGAGTTTGAAGGTTCGTCTGAACAATATTTGCCATTGATTGAATTTGCTTATAATAACAGTTTTCAACCGTGTATTAAAATGGCACCGTACAAAGCCTTATATGGTAGAAAATGCTGTATGAGCTAAGTGAGAATAAAGTTCACAAGGTTGATTTGATAAAAGAGACTGAACAGAAAGTAAAAGTGATCCGAGATAGTTTGAAAGCAGCTTCAGATCGTCAGAAATCATATGCAGATTTGAAATGAAAAGATGTTGAATTTGAGGTCAGTGACAAAGTGTTTTTGAAAGTATCCCTGTGGAAGAAAGTATTTCGATTTGGTAGAAAAGGAAAACTGAGTCCGAGGTTTATTGGGCCGTATGAGATTACCGAGCGTATTGGGCCAGTTGCTTATAGATTGTTGTTGCCACCAGAGCTAGAAAAGATTCACAATGTATTTCACGTATCGATGCTTCGACGATATAGATTTGATCCCTCACATGTGATTTCTCTATCTGAGATTGAAATTCAGTTTGATATGACCTATGATGAAGAACTGATCCGTATCTTAGCTCATGAGGTAAAAGAACTGTGAAATAAGAAAATACCGTTAGTAAAAGTGATGTGGCATTGACACCGTATTGAAGAGGCTACATGGGATCTTGAAGATGCTGTGAGACAGCAATATCTGAATATGTTCAACGGTAAGATTTTCGGGGATGAAAATCCCTAAGGGGGGAGAGTTGTAACAACCCGGTTTAGACCCTAGTCAGAATATTGGTTTCGAGACCACAAAAATGAGTCAAAAAATATTTTAATATTATTTTCCATGCTTATTATATGTGAATTTATATCTGTGAAAATTTCGTATGAAAATTTAATCGTTTGTGTGCTCAATTTGATAAAATGATTTAATCGCGTAAAATGTAAAAGTGGCCTTCTATTAGTTAAAAGTGTCTATTTTCTATGACTTTTCAAATATGAGGTCCTTATGTTGTAAATGGGCCATTAATATGGTTAATGGACATTAATGACCATTATTTATGTGTTTATTATATGTTTATAATAAGGTTAAAATAGTAAAATGTATATTTATGTTAATATTAATAAAACAAAAACATGAAAATGCCCATTATCATCCATTATGTGCCGAAAATACAAAGCAAAAGAAAGAAATGAAAGCTTTTTGGGTTTGTCTAAGAGATTTGTTGATTAAGGTATGTATTTTGTTCGATTTTTGATAATTTCTACGTTTTTGTGATCGTTGCTTAGTAATCTATCAAGCTCATGTCTCAATTTCTAATTTTTTTGATGATTTTGAGTTATGCCATTGTTGATTTTGTGAGTTTTGAAATGTTAGTAGATGGAAAATGAAAGATATGTGTTGGTTAGTATGTTTGTTTTTGAATTTTTGATGAATTTGAGTAATTTGAGTTAAATTGTAAAAATGTTATTTTGAGGGACTAAAATGTAAAATAAATTAAATTATGTGGGCTTGTATGAGCCGGGGAAAAATTCGGCTAAGCTTGTATAAAAGAAAATTTTGTGTATTTTTTGATTTTATGAAATAGGGACTAAAGTGTCAAAATGTGAAAATGTGAGGGCTAATTTGCAAAATACCCTAATTATGTTTTTTTTGGATTGAATTGAATGATTTGGTGAATAAAAGAGTTAAATTTGAATTTATATAGATCAAGAACAAAAGAAAACAGAATTAGATCAGGGAAAGTTGAAAGTCGTCGAGTAGTCAATTTCGTCCGTTCGAATTTGAACGAGGTAAGTCGATATACAAATAAATATGTTTTGAATTGAATTATTAATGTTTTTATGCTATTAAACAATGATAAATGATTATATGAGTTGAGCATGAGACATTTGAGAAAGTATGGACAAAGTTTCGACGTCTGAAAAGCCCCATACGAACCATAGGAATAGTTAAGATACATATGTCATGACATAGGATTCCATATCCGTGTAAGACCACGTCTAGGATGTTGGCATCGACTTATGATTTATGTGTAAGACCATGTCCGGGACATTGGCATTGTATTTGATTTCGTGTAAGACCCTATCTGAGACAGTGGCATCGATATTTGATTACATGTAAGACCACATCTAGGATATTGGCATTGTATGACCTTTCTAAGCTATCCGAGTATCCTTATTGATTATGAATGGTTCAATAGGCATTCTGAGAAAATGGATAACTATGTGAATGTGTATCAGATTCCGGTACATTTGAATTGTATATCATGTTTGAGAATGAAAGGTAAGTACCTGTACCTTGGTGAACATATGATATAAACCTGTACTTTGCTAAACATATGATATAAGTATGAGTTGCTATGAGAATGAGACAAGTTATTTATATGTTAATCATGATCAAATGAATTATAAGAGATATATGGCTATGTGACTGTATTTTACCTTGAATTATATGAATGAATTGATTTAGATTGATGTTATGTGTTAAGATTATTTGTATATGCCTTACTAAGCTTTTGAGAGCTTACTTTGTGTGTGTTTTCAATTGTTTTAAAGATATCGAAGCTATCGGGAGCTCGGGGATCGTCGAGGATCATCATCACACTATCAAACTCTATTTTGGTACATTTTGAATGTGTAAATATTGGAATATGGCATGTATAGGCTAGAGGTATTTGATTATGTTTTGTGAAGTGTATATTTAGCCATGTGATATGGCTTAATTATGGTTGAACTTATGGTTTGATTTTGGTTTATGACATGTGATGCAAATTTTGCCTATGTGATATGGTCATGAATGACCTTGTGAGAAATGGTCAATTTGGTAAGTTGGTAATGTGGGTTGGTTATGGAAATGGTATGATTTTGATATGAGAATGAAAGTGAAACTTAGTGTTAAGAATATGTATAATTGAATGTGTTTAGTAGGTAAATATGTATGTTTTAGTTTGAATAATGAGCTTGAATTTAGTTGAGGAATATATGATGTGAATAATGAATGTTTTTGTGGTTGAAATTGGTTGAAAATATGATGTTTTTGATGCTTGAATGGTATTTGTAGGGAGGACCCTAAAGGGGTGACATTATGGCCTTGTAAATGGCCTATTTTTGCTCACACGGGTAAGGACACAGGCGTGTGTCTTAGCCATGTTTCTCAATGGCCTTTTAGAAATGAGCCTGGGCAGACCACACGGTTGCACACACAGGCGCGTGCTAGGCCGTGTGGCCAAGTCAGTTTCGAGCACGGGCTAGACACACGGGTATGTGATTGGCCGTGTACCCAAGTCAGTAGCCTTCCTAATTTTCACACGGCCTGGCACACAGACGTGTCTTGTAATTGTGTGGACAAGTCAGTATGTATGCCCTGTTTTGCCATGGCTTAGACACACGAGCGTGTCTAATGCCATGTGAGGCACATGGCCTATTCACCCGGGCATGTGACCTGTATAACTTTGAAAAATGTTTAAGTTTTAAAATTTTTTGTATGTGTTCGGTTTAGCCCCAACCCCTTTTTAAAGCATGTTTAAGGTTTCAATGACCTATATAAGGGACTCTATGATAATGTTTGATTATGATTGTGGATGATGTTTATGAATTATTTGTAAAATGTTCCAATATTTCCGGTAACACCTTTAACCCTAGTCCGGCGACGGATACGGGTTAGGGGTGTTAGGCAATAGGTCCGATTCTTTCAATAATCTCATACCGCCCGATAAATCGTAAACTTAATTTTCCTTTGCTACCAAATCAAAGAACTTTCTTCAAAGACGATACTTTCAAGAATACTCTATCACCAACTTGGAATTTTATGTCTTTTCATTTAAGATCCGCATACGATTTCTGACAATTTGAAGCTGCTTTCAAACTATTTAGGATCACTTTTACTTTTTCCTCAGTCTCACGAATCAAATCAACCCCGTGTATCTTTTTCACATTGAGCTCAGTCCAGAATAACAGAGTTCGACATTTACGATCATACAGATCCTCATACAGTGCCATTTTTATGTTCAACTAAAAATTGTTATTACATGCGAATTCAACCAATGGTAAATATTTCTCCCAGTTGACTTCTAACTCTAAGACACAAAAACAAAGCATATCTTCGAGAATATGAATTACTCATTCGGAGTAAACATCGGTATGAGGATGAAATGCAGTGCTAAAATGTAACCAAGTACCAAGAGCTTCTTGTAACTTTTTTCCAAAATTGTGATGTAAACCGCGGATCTCTATCCAAGATGATGGAGACTGGCACTCTGTGTAGCCTGACAATTTCAGAAATCTATAACTCAGCAAACATGTCAAGAGAGAAATCTATACGTACAGAAATAAAATGTGAAGACTTCGTCAAACAATCAACGATAACCCAAAAGGCATCTTTCTTTCTCGGAGATAGGGGTAACTCAATACAAAATCCATAGTAACTCGATCCAATTTCCACTCCGATATCATCA
This sequence comes from Gossypium hirsutum, assembly GCF_007990345.1. Classification (NCBI taxonomy): domain Eukaryota; kingdom Viridiplantae; phylum Streptophyta; class Magnoliopsida; order Malvales; family Malvaceae; genus Gossypium; species Gossypium hirsutum. Next base: position 53,596,725 of record NC_053435.1, read on the forward strand.
TTGGTTGTAACAATCCAGAAGGTACTTGATGTTCAACTTTAACTTGATAACATACTAAACATCTCGATACAAAGTAAAAAATCTCGCGTTTTATTTTAGGCCACCAATACATCTGTTTCAAGTCATCATACATCTTATTACTTCCCGGATGAACAAATAAGCTACCACTATGAGCTTCTTGTAAAATTCTTTAAGTAAGCTTTGGATTCTTTGGTACACAAACTCTATCTCCGAACAATAAGCAATCATCAGGTCCTATCTAAAATTCTGAATCAGAAGTCGACTCACACTGTGCCTGTTTAGCTAGCAACACGTCATAACATTTCTGAGCTTCGCAAATTTGCTGTAAAAATATCGGTCTAGCTTTCAACTCAGCTAAGACTGAACCATCGTCAGATAATATCAGTCGTATATTCATCAATCACAAAGCAAATAAAGACTTTCTACTTAGAGTGTCAGCAACTAGATTTGCTTTCCCCGGATGATAATCAATTATCAACTCATAATCCTTTAACAATTCAAGCCATCTACGCTGCCTCAAGGTCAACATCTTCCTGTGACATTAGATACTTCAAACTCTTGTGATCTGTAAATATATGACATTTTTCACCGAACAAATGATGGCGCCAAATTTTCAATGCAAACATGATAGCTGCCAACTCTAGGTCAAGTATCGGGTAATTCTTTTCATGCGGCTTTAACTGTCTGGAAGCATAAGCTATTACTTTGCCTTCCTACATCAAAATACAGCCTAAACCATTTAAAGATGCATCACTAAAAATCACAAATTGTTTACCTGATTCAGGTTGAACCAAAACTGGTGCCTCAGTCAATAGTGCTTTCAATTGATTGAAACTTTGCTGACATTTCTCAAACCATTCAAATTTCACATCTTTTTTGTAATAGTCACATCATTAGAGTAGCTATCATCGAGAACCCTTTTATGAATCTTCCATAATAATTGGCTAATCCCAAAAATCTTCGAACTTCGGATACATTTCTCAGTGGTTTCTAGTTAACAACTGCTGAAATTTTACTCAGATCAACTCTGATGCCTTCAACCAATACTATATGTCCCAGAAAACTGACTTCTCGGAGCCAAAACTCATATTTGCTAAATTTGGAAGACAGTTGTTTGTCATGCATAGTTTGCAACACAATTCTCAAATGCTCGGTATGTTCAGACTTATCTTGGAAATATATCAAAATGTCATCAATAAATACCACAACAAATCTATCTAAATACGGTTTGAAGATTTTGTTCATCAAATCCATAAATACTATAGGTGCATTAGTTAAACCAAACGGCATCACAAGAAATTCATAGTGGCTGTACCTGGTTCTAAATGCAGTTTTGGTCACATCCGAATCTTTCACTCGTAGCTGATAGTAGCCAGAACAAAGATCAATCTTCAAAAATACTGTGGTACCATTCAACTGATCAAACAGATCATCAATTCGAGGCAATGGGTATTTATTCTTAATAGTAACCTTGTTGAGCTGACGGTAGTCAATACACAATCTCATCGATCTGTCCTTTTTCTTAACAAACAGAACCGATGCACCCCAAGGTGAAAAACTAGGTTGAGCAAAACCCTTATCTGTCAACTCTTGCAGCTGTGGTTTCAACTTGGTAGGGGCCATTCTATAAGGTGCTATCGATATCGATGACGTTCCTGGTACTAATTCAATATCAAACTCAACCTCTCTAATCGGCGGTAATCCAGGTAACTCTTCTGGAAACACATCAGAATACTCACAAATCACTGGCACTGATTCAAGTTTCAACTTAGATACTTTAGTGTCCAACACATAAGCAAGGTAAGCATTGCAACCTTTTCTAGTTGACATAATAATAGGCAACCCACTAGAATTATCAGATTCAATACGAAGTGTCTCACCATTCTAACATTTCAATGCAATAAGCTTTTGTCTACAGTTTACAACAGCATTGTGTAGAGTTAGCCAATCTATGCCCAAAATCACATCAAATTCATCAAATGGTAATAGCATCAAAGCAGTTAAAAAATTGTAACCCCAAGTCATCAAAGGACAATTCTTACAAACTTTATCAACTAGCACATACTGACTTAAGGGGTTCGACCCTTTAACCACGAATTCAGTGGACTCAACGGGTAAATTCTTACTAGATACTAAATTCGTGCACACATATGAAAGAGTGGACCCTAGATCAATCAAAACAGTAATATCAGTATTAAAAATAGAGAAAGTACTAGTAATAACATCTGGCGTAGAAACATCCTCTCATGGCGAATAGCATAAGTCCTAGCTGGTGCTCATGCCTCGGATCTCACAGCAGAATCTTTAGTAACACCATGACACCACTCACATTTTGGGATTATGAGGTGGTCTACCTCTCGCAGTGGTATTGCTCGGCCATGTGGTTTGAACTTTCTCTTTCTCAAGTTTTTCTGCACAATCTCTAAGGTAGTGGTCTAAGGAACCACACCTAAAACATGCTTGATTCTTTAATCGACACTCACCATAATGTGGTTTCTTATAATGCATGCACTCGGGCCAAACATCTCTGAAACTACCCACACTTGCTACAGATGTAGCTTGCGGTTTTGGGCTGAAGCGTTGGGTACCTCTGTCTCTACTAGAATAACCCATAGAAGCTATAGAACGATTGTGATATTCTTTCAATTTCTTTGAAACCGATTGATATGACTTCCCAGTCGATCTCTTTCTTGAGTCTCTAGCTTTAAAATCAGCATGTATTTTCTCTTTACTTAGCTCCTCAGCTTTATGTGCTTAGTCAACCAATACAATAAATTCTTTCAGCTCAAGAATTCCAACTAGAAGCTTAGTTTCCTCATTTAATACTTATTCGAATCTTTTACACATAGCAATCTTGGTCAGAATACATTCAAGAGCATATTTACTCAATCTGACAAATTCTCGCTCATACTCTGATACAGACATACAACCTTGTTTGAGTTCAAGAAATTCTTTATGTTTCTGATCCAGAAACCTCTAACTAGTATATTTCTTACATAGTTTGGTTTGGTAGAATTCCTAGGTGATTCGCTTTCTCGACACAATAGAAATTAATGTGTTCCATGTAATGCCCCCTACCCGTGTCTGATGCCAGGACAGGATATGAGGCATTATCAGACTTAAACACAAACAATCATACAAACCGGGCCATAAAATTGCTCGTTCAAATTTAAAACTTTTCAATTTTTATCTTAAGGTCCCTTATTTGGGCCTACGAGGCCTTAAGCATCTCTGAAAGTAATTAGGGACTAAACCGGGAACTTTGGAAGGTTCGGGAAAATTTATGAAATTTTTCCATGAAGCGGAGCCACACGCCCATGTGGACACAGGGACACGCCCATGTGTCTTCAACATGCCCATGTCCTCAGGCCGTGTAACTCTCTGACTATGACGTCATCATGCAAAATGAACCACATGACCAAGCCACACGCCCTTGTGCTAGGCCGTGCCCTCCACACGGCTGAGACACATGGTCGTGTCTCTGCTCATGTGACTAACACTTAGGCTATTTTCCAAGCCTTTTTGTTACCCTTAATTTCCAAAATTCATTACATATATTAAGGACGCATATCATGACATCATTTTAATGATTTAACCTCCTTCATTAAGATATATTCTTAACATTAACATGTCATTATTCATGTATTTCGCATGCTCGTGCAATATTAAGTCTAGATGCAAACATCCATGACCATTAATCTATTGCACCACCTTTACTAACAATCTAGAATTATTCACTTATCACTTGTGTCATTAGACCTTGAGCATTCAAGTTCAATCAACATCATCATCTTTTATTTTTCTATATCATGCATTTTCTCATAACAATGACCGGTTCGATTGGTCATGAAGCATTCATCATACACACATGTTATACATCAACATGCATTTTCAACAAGCATATCCACATCACAAACATTAGGGCTTAACATGGATAAATAGGCTTACAAGCCATAATCATTATAAGCCACATCTCATGGCTATATTCAATGAATCATTATAAGCCAATACATTTGGCTACTCATAACAACATCTATCATAAAACTAAGTCCCTATACATGCCACTCACTTGGAATCGCTAGCATAAATATATTAATATTTCAACGAAGATGTCTCGATAGTGTGATGCTGCCTCTGATGATCTCCAACCCCGAGTAAACCTGAAAATGCTAAAGAAATGGAAAGGAGGTAGTAAGCTTTACGCTTAGTAAGCTCGCATGAAAAATAATAAGCAATGTGATAACTGCTATTTTTAAAATTCTTTCTATTTATTCAAAGTCTAGTCAAGTTATTTTCCTGAGTCATGGTCACTAAATTATTTGTATCTGGAGCTACGGGACTCTGAATTGAGAACCGTTAATTTTCCCTGAAACTAGACTCACATATCTTCGTATAATAAAAGTTTAAGAATTTTTGGTCTAGCCAATAAGTACAGTTTAGTCTTTAAAGTTACCCCTATTTTGCTGTCTGGTAGTTCTGAGCTCTCTTTACTATAAATTAATTATCTCATAGTGCGAGACTCAGATGATGCTTCTGTCTATTTCCCTTGAAAATAGGCTCATTAAGGATTTTAAGCATATAAATTATAACCCATAATAATTTTTTAAAGATTTTTTAATGATTTTAAAAAATTAAGATAGGGGAGTCCAAGATCAATCTGACCCTATTTCACAAAACTTCAAATATCGCACCATATGAGATTCCTTTGCTTACACCGTGTCCTTTATCTGAAAGTAGACTTGATAAGATTTAATTTCATATTTTACTCAGCTTCTAACTCAATTTTCACTATTTTTGGTGGATTTTCAAAGTCAAACCGTTGGTATTGTACTAATCTGTCTTAGTGCAACATGATGATAACCATCACAAATTTGTCATAGAAATTATTATCTTAAATATCACTCATTCATTTGCACTCTTATCACAAGTCCATTTCATTTCACATGGCAAACACATGCTCATAGATTTCGAGTACGTACATGTGCTATCTCTTAGCACAACGACTCATCTAAACATGACAATCATATACATCATACTAGTATCATCTAAATATAGATGAGTTTATCATTTCAAGTATTTCCATTCCATTTCTTATATTAATTCCCGTTGAATTCCTTGGAATCTCAATGGATATCACATTTATCGTCAAGTCATGCAAGCGATCATTTCAAGTACGCACTCCCGCGAACCTCACTCATTACGGCGGGATTACTAGTCCAGGTTAAATCCCCCGTATCATAACTCACAGAGTGTTGTTGGGATTACCAGTCCAGGTTAAATCCCTTACAATGACATACACTCTCATAAGTTTGGATCTGAATTACCAGTCCAGGCTAAATTCAGTCCTTAATCGGATTACCCGTTCGGGCTAAATCCTTAATGCACCCATATTCTTCGGGAGGCTCGATCACTTGAGGAACACTAGTCCGAGCTAGATCCTTTCTATATTGAGATCAACAGATTACCCGTTCGGGCTAAATCCTTTTCTGCAACACATGCAGGATCTCATGTCATGTAAACAATGATTTATCCATCGGATATCCCTTTTTATTCAACCAGGATTTTCTCTTTTCATCAAGTATATCAATATGCATAGATGATCAAGAAATATACATTCAATTCAACACATTTTCATGTTTATTTGGGCATCAGCCCATACAACCAAAAATAACATATCACCTAGTTTTCATACAAACTTATTCATTTCATTTAAAATGCCAATTTCCATCAAATGTTCATTAACATCAAATTCAATACAATCATAGCAAGATATATTTCATGTATAACAATAATAACATGAATAATATGCTTATTAAATCACACGAACTTACCTCGAATGCGGAAACGGCAAAATTACCATTTTAGTCCAAAACTTGTATTTTCCCAATTTAAGCCCGAATCTCGATTTCCTTGATCTATCATTTCAATATAGCCTATTTAGGACTCACATTATTCAAATTGACTCAAAATCATATTTTGGAAAAATTACATTTTTGCCCCTAAATTTTGTCGAAATTACACTTTTTCCCTTAGGCTCGTAAAATGATTTTTATTCAATATTCCCATTCTATAAGCATAGATGAGCCATTTTCATAACTATAGCAAACTACAATTCTCATCATAAGACCCATTTATACCATTTTTACAACTTTTACAAAACGGTCCTTTCGGAAGTTTTAATCGAAAATCGCTTAGTAAAAGTCGTTTATTTAACACCCAACACTCATTTTCCAACATTAGACATCAAAATGCATGCATGTCACACATGGGTCAATTTTTAAACATGAACCCTAGCTCAATTTAATGGTAGAAATAGATAGATCTTGTTATGGGGATTACAAAAATGAAAAAATCATTAAAAACGGGGCTAGAACGGACTTACAATCGAGCTTAGAAGCTTGAAAAATCCTAGCCATTGTTTCTCCATGCAAGCTTTGGCCAAGAGGGTGAAGATGGACAAAATTTGGCTTTTAATTTTGTTTTTAATAACTAAATGACCAAAATGCCCTTAATGAAAAACTTTGAAAACATGCCTAACCATGTCCATTTTTGTCCACCAACTTAACCAATGGTCTAATTACCATATAAGGACCTCCAATTTAAAATTTCATAAAAATTGGTCACCTCTAGCATGTAGAACTCAACTTTTGCACTTTTTACGATTTAGTCCTTTTGACTAAATTGAGTGCCCAAACGTCAGAATTTTCGAACAAAATTTTCATAAAATCATCCTGTGAAATTTTAGACCATAAAAGTATAATAAAAATAAATTTTCTTACGTCAGTTTTGTGGTCCCAAAACCACTATTCCGACTAGGCCCAAAATCGGGATGTTACATTCCACCACTAGTAAGCTGAATCTTTTAATAAAGATACTGCACATTTAACACATTTAGCCCGTGAACAGGATAGCTCATCAAAAATAATGATTGTATTCTCTAACCAGAATTCAGCTTTCTCGATATCATCTTTAGCAGTAGCTCAGAATTCTTTAGCCCCATACTTACGTATCTTATCAACAAGTGGCTTACTAACTCAGATTGGTTTCATACCTTAAGGCATAATGGGAACCGGTTGGGGAGCAAGAGAGGGTGGAGGTTGTTGAGCAATCGGGTTCATTTGTACGAACTTAGTAAACCATTCGTTCATCATCTGGAAGAAGGCTTCCTTAGCCTCTCCTCCCTAGCCTTCAGATATGGGCCTTGCACCGTTCGATGTTAATCCATGAACGGAGGCTTGAGCGTTACTCTCTACTTCATCAGAGTTAGCTCGGTTGGATGTTATTTCTATATAAAAACAGGTTTTAAAATGATCAAGAGATATCACACTATCACAAGTTATATAATGGCATGCATAGCTAGACTCGTACATGCTACGTTCAATCCAAGAATCAAAACCCTAACTCTGATACCAAAAAATATAACACCTCTAACCCGTATCCTTCACCAAAATAGAGTTATGGAGCATTACTAGAGTTTACAATTCCAACAGATAGAAATTTTAAACATTTCATATCATATCAATAAACATATTAAAACCAAATTAAAACATACATATTGTCCCTTATACGAGCCTTCGATGCCCAGAATACGCATTAGAAACAAGTCGAAACTAAATCAAAAACTCAGAGAAGTTTTCAGAAAACATTGAAATTTTCCAAAGCTACTAGGATCACATGGCCGTGTGGGCATTCAAAGTAAGGACACACGGCCATGTCCCAGCCCGTGTCCGTACCCGTGTAACTCACTGATTTGATATCATAGCTAAGCCACACACCCGTGTGTTAGGCCGTATACCCTTCGAAATAACCTCAGATGCCCGTGTGCTATGCCTTGTAATAGTCTCACTTGCAACCCTTCGAAAGCTAGAGGGGACACACGGTCGTGTCACCTGGCCATGTGTCACACACGGCTGAGACACACGCCCATGTCTCTAGCTGTATGTCACACACGACTAAGACACACGCCTGTGTCTCTACCGTGTGGACGAAAATAGGCCATTTTACAAAACATTTTTCTCACCCAATTTGTCATGCACCTATAACCAACTTTGCATATATAACCAAGCCATAATAAGGCGTCCAAATTGAGCATAAACAAGATATATACATATGGTAAAGTTTCATACAACCAATATGTCCTTAGGCACCTCAAATGAAAACATGTAAATATGTTCAATCATGCACTCTATTTGTCTAAAATACTCAACTAACTTATAGGCGCATTAGTATCAATACATGACATTTGATTTCCTCACCAAAGTATACCAAATTGTACAAAATAACCACTTCATTACTATCCTTAACATACATATATGTCTTCTATATCAAAATACCAATTCACTACAAGTTATGAGACATATATAATATGCACATTCAACTATTATTTTTCCTTTCACCATTCAAACATATTAAGCAATTTATCAACCATATTAAGGCTAATATTTACATGTCAAAACTAAGCTCATAATATAATCAAGTTCCAAAACACAAGCCAAACTAAATGGCCGTATTCAAAACCAAATATATAGGCCAACATTATCCAAAATACCTATACATGCCATTATAACCAAAATTAAACATCCTAAAGTACCAAAAGGGCAGATGGATAGTGTGATCTAGCTCCGACAAGCTTCCAACCCGAATAAGCTTCTGATTCACTATAAAATATGGAAAATAAAATAGAGTAAGTGTTTAAGCTTAGTAAGTTCATATAACTTAGAATTTAACTTACCATTTGATCAAGTAATAGGTAAGTAACAAAGCAAATCCCAACACATTTTGACCAAATGCCTGAGAACATATACACCAACCATATTAGCCATGTAAATACATATATGAACCAATAATCATGGATGAGCTCAATAATTAACCAAGTTCCATATACATGTATCATCAATTTCATATATCTATATATATCATGTAACATCATTTCCATGTATTTCATGTGTATACCTGTAATAGTTCGTATCAAACTCATATTATTTCGTAGCAGAAAATTGCATGTTGAACCATTTAGAATATCGTTCGATACTTAGGATAGCTCACACATAGTGTGATAAACTATAATCCATCAAATCCTATACATGTATGCTCACACGAACTGTGAATCGGTATGCTTTCACGGGTTGTAAATTGGTATGCTCTCACGAGCTATAAATTGGTATGCTCTCACAAGCTGTGGAGTATCCGCAACACATGCAGTACCTCTGTAACAGCCCAATTTCAGTGAAACTGGAACAGTGGTTTCAGGACCACAAATTTGAGTCAAAAATAAAATTTATTTTATTTTATTACATGGTCCATAATATGTTAGAAATGTCATGTGAAAATCCCGATAAGAAAATTTTATTGATTATGTGCTTAATTACGAGAAGGACTAAATCGCATAAAATGAAAAAGTTGAATTCTAGTAGCTATTGAATTCAAAACTTGAGGTCCTTATATGGTAATTAGACCATTAAAGAAAAGTATGTAGATATTTTAATGACTCATCCATGGAAATTTAGAAAAAGGGCAATGATTAAATTGGAATTTGAAATAATTTAATTAATTAAAAAGATGGAAAAGAAAATATCATCTGATTTTACTCATCTTCTTCCCAAAAAATACATGGAAACCCTAGGAGAGAGAGAAGAAACTTTCATGGCTTAATTGGCTAAGTTTCCTTATCCCGTTTTTAGTAATTTGGATATTTTTGAAATCGAGATAGCTTAATCTATCTATTTGGGGGATCAAATTGAAGAGTTATCAAAGTATGGAAATTAGGTCATGGATGTATATACTACAAATTAGAAATTTATGGTAGAAGATGAAATGTTGTTGATAGATAAAAAAACTTTTACAAAGTGATTTTTGATGAAAACTTGATTTAGGGACTAAAACATAAAGTTGTCAAAATTGATGAAAAATTCTAAAATTTATAGAAAATATGTGCAGTTAATTCTTTATTGAAATTTTTGTTAGGCTTGGGTTAGGGAGTAAATTGCATAATTTACATTTTCTAAGCCTAGGGACGAAATTGGAATTTATGGAAACGTTAGGGGCAAAATGGTAATTTCGCCTAGGACATAAATTGAGTCCAAATGAATATGAAATGTGTGAAATTGATGATTAAAGTTATTTATATAGATCCAGACAACACAAATTTGAGGTTAGATTGAGGAAAAGAAAATGTTTCGGATTAGTAGATTTTATATGCAAACCAATGTCGAGGTAAGTTCGTATAGCTTAATCGAGCATGAAAATATGTTAAATTGAATGTTGTATTTGTACGGAATGTGACTTATATTGATGTGAATTGTTTGGTTGCTAAGATGAAGAATTGAATACATGTTTGAAATGGTGAAAAAGGGTTAAGCTCCGTTTGAATATTAAATTCCGATGAATATGTGTGCTTTCCCAAAATGAATGAGGTCCTGCATTTGTTGATGATGGGATTTGGCTCAAATGAGTAGTCCTTTGGATCTTAGTATAGAAAGGATTTAGCCCGGATGGGTAATCCTGATATAATCCCTCTCGAGCATATGTTACAATTAGGTTTTAGCCTGGACTGGTAATCCTAATTGAGCTCTTCTAAGCATACGTAACATAATGGATTTAGCCTGGACTGGTAACCCTGTAATACGATATGTGGCTTGAGAGTGTGGTCCTTGATTAAGTGCCCTATGGGTACTCATGAATAAGAATTGACGGGCTATTGAATTATACACCTCGAGTGTACTACTTGAGTATCCATCAGAATATCAATGATTCAACAGACAAAACTCTTTGCATGATAAGAGAATTATGAGAAGAAATGATAATTCCTTGAAAGAATATTGCATGATGAGCTCATTTGTGTTTACTTGATTGATATGGAGATTTTGTGACTAACATGTTTGATTGAATGCATGTGTTTAGGAAATTTTGCCAAATGGATGGAAAACATGATATTGTATGCTTAGATTTAATAAATAGGATTGGTAAGTTTAGTTTCCATTATACGAACTTACTAAGCATGTAATGCTTACTCTATTTTATTTTCCCCTATTTTATAGTGCTCGGAAGCTCGAGAAGGTTGGAGGTCATTGGAGCATCATCACACTATCCACTAGCTTGTTTTGGGTATATATAGTAAATTCATTTTGGTATAATGGCATGTATAGGCTAACTTGGGTATAGATGATTTAAATATGTGGTTTGTAATCTAGCTATTGGAATGGCTAGTAATGGTTGTTTTTGATATACTTGTAGTGTCATACTATGGTAGCTACATGTATGTTAAGTAGTTAATCAAATTATGCCTAACATATGGAATATACCAAGGTAAGATTATAAACATGTATGCATGTAATGATATGCCATGTTGAATGATAGAGTTTGCTTAATTTAAATGCTTGAAATGGTTGGTATTTGGATATGAGTTTAAGTGCAGGTCATTGGTGTGAATTTGGGTGAGAAATAAAGCTAAAAATGACTATTTTGTCCACACGGGTAGACAGACGGACGTGTGTCTCTTGCACCTTAAATTCGAGAAAACAGAATGCTCAGAATTTAGCACACGGGTAGAGACACGAGCGTATGTCTCAATCGTGTGTGCTACACGGCCTAGAACACAGGTGTGTGGCATGGCCATGTGCACAAGTTAGAGCGTTGCACGGGATCAAACACGGCCCGCAGCACGGGCATGTCCTAGGGTCACACGGGCGTGTGAGTCCTATAATTAAGAAAATTTTTATAATTTTGCAAAAAATTCGTAGAGTGTAACACCCCTAACCCATATCCCTCATCGGAAAAGGGTTTTGGAGCATTACCGGAACTTTCAGAATACTATACAAATAATTTATGTAAACTACTATTCATTAACCGAGATCATTCAAAACATCCCTTAATTGGACCCTCGAGGCCCAATACGAGTATTAGAATTGGGTCAGGACTTAATCGGGAACTCTAAGAACTTTTCATGAAAATTCAAAAATGTTCCAAGTTATAGGGCTCACACGCCCGTGTGGTCCAAGGGACACGCCTTGTGACCTTGGGACTCACCCATGGTACAGGTCATGTTTGACCCCGTGTAACTCTCTGACTTGTGCTCACTACAATGCTACATGCTCGTGTGCTAGGCCGTGCGGTTAATTAATTTAATTCGAAATTAGGCGCAGGTTTTACACAGCAAAGACACACGACCGTGTTCTAGACCATGTAGCACACACGACTGAGACATATGCCCATGTCTCTACCCGTGTGCTCAATTCTGAGCATTCTATTTCTCAAAATTAAGGTTCAGGGGACACATGGCCTAACTATATGCCCATGTACTCGGCCGTGTGTCACACACGGTCTAGACACACGCCCGTGTGTCTGCCCGTGTGGACAAAATAAAGCCATTTCTAGCTTCATTTCTCACCCAAAAACACATCCATGACCTACACTTGAAGCACACATCCAATATCAACCATTCCAAGCATTCATATTAAACAAATTCCATCACTCATCGTGGCATACCATTACATGTATACATGTCTATAATCTTACCATTGTTAAGTCCTCAAATTTGACATAATCTGATCAACTACTTAACATACATGTAGCTACCATAGTTTAACTTTACAAGTATATCAAAACAAACCATTACTAGTCATTCTAATGGTTAGATTACAAACATAATTTACATTTACATGCCAATATGGCCAATATATCCTATACATGCCATTACAGCCATAATTGATTTTCCATATTGTACCGCCATGGGCGAATTGATAGTGTGAGTGATCTCCGCCAAGTTTCCAATCCAACGAGCTTCCGATTTACTATAAAATAGGGAAATAAAACTAAGTAAGCATAAAATTCTTAGTAAGTTCGTTTAACATGGTACTTAACTAAACATTTATTCTATTTTGGAGGTAACTATGTAAGGCACATTCATTCAATTTGACCTTAAGCCCTACATATATCCTCATTGCCCTTGTTAGTCATATATTCCATAATAACATAAAAAAAATGTATGGGCTCAATAACAATCAAGTTTCCAAGCACGTATGCTTTCCACAACATGCATAATTCATCTCATTATTACAAGTGTAATTTCATACTAGTTCATTTTGAGTTCAGATAATTTCATATCAGAACTTTACCCATATTACTCGGAATATCAAGCTCACGACTAATACACTTAAGGTGTATAAGTCTATAAACAAGGATTTACATACTCATCAAATAAATTACATGTATAATATCATCATTTCATATTTCCATATATCAATTATCACGTATCGTGATTTTCATGTATTTCAGGTTGATATGTGTAATAACTCATTCCTTATTCATATTTACTCATGTCAAGAACTTTTACCTGTTGAATTTATCTGAAATATCAATGGATACGTAGGTAGTACACTCGAGGTGTACGAATCAGAATCCGTCAATTCATGTCCAATGGTACCCATAGGGTACTATATCAGAGAGTACACTCTCGATCCACACATGTATACGATAGGATTACTGGTCCAGGCTAAATCCTTTTTATGACATATGCTCAAAGGGCTTGATCTAGATTACCCGTCTGGGCTAAATCCAATCCATAACATATGCTTGAGAGGACTTATATCAGGATTACCTGTCCAGGCTAAATCCTTTCATAAATGATGTTAATAGGATTACTCGTCCGAGCCAAATCTCGTCAGCAACAAATGCAGGTCCTCATTCATTTCAAAAAATTACATTTATCCATCGATTCTTCCTTTATTCAAACGGGATTTAACATTTCTCAAGCATTAACAAGCATGTGATTATTTCCTGCATCTAAATCATACATATAATTCAGATAGATACATTCCACATTCATTCAAGCATATAAGTAACATTTTTATCATTTACCATTTATTTACCATTATTATTGATTGGGCATATTCATTTATCGGGCTATTACGAGTGTAACATCCTGAATTAGAGTCTAGTCAGAACAGTGGTTTCGAGACCACAAATCTGAAATAGAAATAATTATTTTATAATTATTTTATGGTCCATGATATGATTGCAAGTTTGTGTGAAATTTTCATGAAGAAATTTTATGCCTAAAGTGTCCAATTTGAAGTTAGGGACTAAATTGAATAAGTTGCAAAATATGAGCTCTAGAATCTTTTAGCATGAAATTTCTATGGATTATAAATAGGAGGTTCTAAATAGAAATTTGACCAATTTCTATAATTTTGGACAAAAATGGACATGAATGGACAAAAAATTAAAGTTTAGTAAAAAGGGCATTTTGGTCATTTGGTTAATAAAAGAATAAAAAAGGAAAAACAAGTAAAAATTTAATCATCTTCTCCAAGTTCTAGCCAAATGTTGCAAGGGTTCCATAGCTAGGGTTTTCCAAATTTTCAAACTCAATAGTAAATGCATCCTAGCCCCGTTTTAATGTTCTTTGTATTTTTGAAGTTGTTATCAACTGATATAGCCATTCTACCATTTATTTGAGCTAGGGTTCATGTTTGGAATTTTACCCATGTGTGACATGCTTGTATTTTGATGTTTAATGAAAGAATATGCAAGTTTGATGTGAGTGTAACATCTTTTACTAAGTGATTTTTAGTGAAAACACCTAAAAAGGACTTATTTGTAAAAGATGTAGAAATGGGTAGTAGAAACGTGATTTAACGAGAAATATGGGATGATATGAGTTAGAATATGAATCGAATAGGCTTGGGTAACCAAGAAAATGCATGCATTTCATTTTATGAGCCTAGGGACTAAAGTGTAAATAAATAAAAAGTTAGGGGTAAAATGGTAATTTTACCAAAGTATGAATTATGGGTCAATTCAAACAATGTGTGTATTGAACAAGCTAAATTTGGCATTATAGATCAAGAAAAATGTGATTCGGGTCTTGATCGGGGGAAAAACAAGGTTTACGAAGATTAGGCTCGTTTCTATCATTTTGTACCGAGGTAAGTTTATATGAAAATTATGCAATATGTACCATATTTTAAATGCTTTAATATTGCATGTATGGCAAGTACATATATAATTAATGTGATGTTGTATCATGTGTTTAATGCTTAAATTTTATTATCAATTATGCTTTGAGTATTCCATAAGTGTGCAATTGGTGTTATGGATATTGAAATCGACATTACGAGCAAGTTCGACGGAAATGTGGTATTGAAGAATCCTATTTACACCTTAGGAATAGTTTAGGATATAAGTGACATGTCACTACAGACTATGCGATCTGAGCTCATGAGTTATGTGGTCTGAGTTCATGATATTTGTGACACATGTTATGGGGTTTCTAGTGCTACTCTTGTATGTTCTACCAATGGCTGGGTAGTTTGGCATGTGTTGCGGATATCTGACAGCTTGTGTGAGCAGCCTGTGTAGCTACATCCTGACCGACAGCTTGAGTGAGCAGACCCGTAAGTAGCTCAAAAGTGAGCAACATGTGATATGTGATATGAGGTAGCGATGGCTACATATGGGGCACTTAGGTGCTAGAATCTGATATATTTGATGGTATTCCAAGTGTTCAAAGGGTAGTCCAAAGAGAAGTTCAATGAGTAATCTTAATCAATACGACAAAGACGAATAAGTAAGTTATTATGTACAAGTGGGCACAAGGATGTACATCGAACTCATGAGAATACCATGGGATATGATGAACTTGTGGTAAGAATATATGTGAAGAATAAATTTAAGTGATTTGATAATAAAAAGCAAGATTATGTTCATTATGTTAAATGTATGATTAATGCTTGTTTAAATTGCATTTTATTTGCATGTGAGCTTCCTAAGCTTTAAAGCTCACCCCCCTTTCCTTTCCCTTTTCTTATAGTGTTGCCAAGCTAGCTCGGGGATCGGAGGACGTCGGAGTTTTTGATTACACTATCAATTGGAAAATTGGGTATAGTCAGTCTCAACATTTTGAGTATGGCATGTATAGGGACTTGGCCTTTTTGTTATATGTCATATTGGTTTAGCCAAATGTGTTGGCCTATGGTAATATTTTATTCATTTTGTATATGGCCATGTGATATGATTCATATTGATTATTTGGGTTGTAACCCTAATTAATTATGCATGCATGCAATGTGTTATGCTTGATGTGGTTGCTTGTGGATGATATGTGAGATGAATGGCATATGTGCTTAATGAATGATTTGTGGCTAATAAGTATGACCAAAGCTATGGTATAAGTGAGTAAATTGAAAGTAGGTTTATCATGATTAATAAATATGAAATTGGTGTAGAATGCCATATGAAAGCATGATGGTTTGGATATGTGATATGTTGACATTATAAAGTCATGGACTAATCATGTTTATGAGTATTTGAGTGACTAAATATACTATGTTGCATGCCATAAAAAATGTATGAGTGAGTGAGCATTTAAGGGTGACAAATGGCTTGGAAAATAGCCTCAAAGTTGTCCACACGGGTAGACACACAAGCGTGTGATTCGACCGTGTGTCCCTTGCACCCTAATTAGGTGAAACAGATTGCCCAGTGGCAAATACACGGTCAGAGACAAGGTCGTGTGTCTCAGCTGTGTAAAGAACACGACCTCGGGACTTAAGCGTGTACCCAGGCCGTGTGAAGTCTGCACTTAATTTTTGGAATTTAATTCGTCACACGGCCTAAGTATACGAGCATGTGACTCAACCGTGTGACCCTAATTGAGTTGATGACATCATAGTCAGAGAGTTACACGGGCAGAGGACATGGACGTGTCCCAAGCCACACGGGCGTGTGACTCTCTAAAGTAGGAAAAAATTTAAGTTTTCCAAAGTTTTTTAAAGTTCTCGGTTTAGTCCCAAACCACTCTCGGTGTATGTTTTGACCTCATAGACCCATATAAGGAACAATTTGCATATGTATGAATGAAATTGATTTGAACGAAATTTTGTGGCTCGATTTTGTATGTTTGTCTACGTTTTAGTCCAGCAACACCTCGAACCCTATCCCACAGCGTCGAGTACGGGTAAGGGGTGTTACAATGAGTATGTGATCATTTCACATATTTATGGCATTTATACAATTCACAAACACAACATTAAATTCAAGCATAAAAACATATACAATTTAGTTACACAAACTTACCTTGACAACGTTCGTGTACGTAAAATCTAGTAATCCGACACTTCCCTCTTTCCTCGTTCTAGTTTCGAATTTGGTCTATCCTGATCTATACGAGTAAATTTAACAATTTATCATATTCACATTCAAGTGGAATTAATTTTTCATCCTAGGCAAAATTACTATTTTCCCCCTAACTTTTCCATAAATTCCCATTTCGTCCCTAGGCTAAGAAAATAAATTTGTGCAATTTACTCCCCATTCCAAGCCTTAGAAAAATCCCATTACAAAATTTATAGCACATGTATTCATAAAAATTCAACATTTTTCTTCAATTTCACAACTTCACATTTTAGTCCTTAAATCATATTTTCATCAAAAATCACTTTGTAAAAGTTGTTTATCTATCAACCACCTTTCATTTTCTACCATAAATTTATAATTTTTAGCATATACATCCATGACCCATTTTCCATACTTTGATAACTTTTCAAATTGATCCCCTAAATAGTTTAGATTAGACTATCCCAGTTTCAAAAATATAAAAAAATACTGAAAACGGGCCAAGGAAACTTACCCAATTTGGCCATGAAAGTTTCTCCTCTCTCTCCTAGGGTTTCCATGTATTATTTTGTGGAAGAAGATGAGAACAATAAAATGATTTCTCTTTTATCATCTTTTAATTAATTAAAAATTTTCACATTCCCATTTAATCCTTGCCCTTTTTCTAAATTTACATGGATGAGTCACCAAAATATCTACATACTTTCTTTAATGGTCTAATTACCATAT
Source organism: Gossypium hirsutum (assembly GCF_007990345.1). Classification (NCBI taxonomy): domain Eukaryota; kingdom Viridiplantae; phylum Streptophyta; class Magnoliopsida; order Malvales; family Malvaceae; genus Gossypium; species Gossypium hirsutum. The sequence goes on from NC_053435.1 coordinate 53,614,587, forward strand.
AAGGACCTCAAGATTTAAATTCCATAGCTATTTAATCCTTATAGCTACCAGAATTTAACTTTTGCATTTTATGCGATTTAGTCCTTCTCTTAATTAAACACTTAATCAATAAAATTTTCGTATCAAAATTTTCACACGACATATCTATCACAACACGAATAATATTATAAAATAAAAAATAAACTTTATTTTTGGCTCGAATTTATGGTCCCGAGACCACTGTTCCGATTTCACTGAAATTAGGCTATTACAACTCTTCCCCTAAAGGAATTTTCGTCCTCGAAAATTTTACCAGTAAAGTGATTCAGACATTACTCTCTCATAGTTTCCCCTAGTTCCTAGGTAGCTCGCTCTATATCATGTCATGTTAGAAACTTTTACTAAAGCTACCTTTTTATTTTTCGTTTCTTTCACTTCACATGCCAGAATTTCAACCAGTCCCTCACTGTAAGTCATGTTAGGTTGAATTTGACATTTATCATAGCAATAATAGATGATGGGTCTGATCGATACAGTCATAACACATATACTCATAAACACATTGTGAATTCTATAGAACTCTGATAATAATACCAATCAATATGCAACAGGTCTAATTCTTTTCAATGGTCTCATAAGACCAATTAAACTAACTTAATTTTCTTTTACTACCAAACCAGAGAACTTTCTTGTAACACCCCTTACCCATGTCTGACGCCGGGACAGGATACAAGGCATTACCGGACTTAAGCATAAACAAACATGCAAAACCGGGCCATAAAATTTCTTTTAATTCAAAACTTTTCATACTCATACACATCATCCCTTATTTGGGTCTATGAAGCCCAAAACATACTTTAGAGAGGGTTCAGACTAAACCGGGAACTTTGGAAAGTTCTGAGAAAAGTTAGAAATTTTACTATAAAACAGAGTCACATGCCCGTGTGGACACTCGGGCATTCCCGTGTACCTTTGACACGCCTGTGTCCTCAGGCCATCTAACTCTCTGTTTATTACGTCAGCACACAAATTGAACCACATGGCCAGGCTACATGCCCGTGTTTCCAGGCCGTATCCTTCACACAGTTGAGACACACGGTCGTGTCTCAGCCAGTGTGGCCAACACTTAGGCTATTTTCCAAGCCTTTATGTTACTCATAATCCCTTACAACCTTGCACACATCCAAATCACAATTCATGGCATCATTTTAATAATTAAACACTCTTTATTAAGACACATTTATCATACTAACATATCCTTTTTCATATAATGCACTTACTCATGAAATACCAAGTCCAAATTCATTAATCCCCATTCATTAGACTTGTCATTTTGATGCCCACTTTTACCATTAAACCAAGGTTACGAAGTTATCCATCAAACACTCATGTTTAACCATCATCATCTTGTTTCTAAATCATGCAATTACTTTGAAATTATGACCATCTCGAATGGTCATAAAGCATACATCCAACACACATGACATACTATCAATCATGCAAGGCAACCACATAATTTCATCATCACATCATAAGCATGAAACATAGCATAGTTAGCTACACTTACAAACCATAATCAATATGAGCCACATCTCAAGGCAATATACAAATAACTCAATATAGCCAACATATTTGACTAAATCATAATAACACATATCATTTGTCTAGTCCCTATACATGCCACTCACTTGAAATTACTAGCATATGCATCATTACTCCAAAAGTGGTGACTTGATAGTGTGATGCTGCCTCCGACGATCTCCAACCCCAAGTCGACCTGACAACACTAAGAGAAAAAGGAAAGGGGGAGTAAGCTTTAAGCTTAGTAAGTTTGTATGAAAATAAGAAGAAAATTATTAACAAGTTCTTGCCAAATTCTCATTATTATTCATATTCCAGTCAGGCTATTTTCTCGAGTCTCGATCACTAAATCATTTATATCTAGAGCTACAGAACTCCAAATTAAGATCTGTTAATTTTCCAAAAAATTATACTCATATATATTATTACCATAAAATTTTCAGAATTTTTGGTTTAGCAAATTAGTACAGTTTATTTATTAAAATCTCCCCTGTTTTGCTATCTGATAGCTTCGACCTTTATCTACTAAAAATCAAATATATCATAGTACGAGACTCAGATAATGTTTTCGTCTCTTTATATTGAAAATAAACTCACAAAGGATTTCATTCATATAAATTATAACGCATAGTTATTTTTGTAAAAAATTTAATGATTTTCCCAAATCAGAATAGGGGATTCTGAATTCATTCTGACTCTATCTCACAAGAATTCAAATATCTCATAATATTAAATTCTTTTACTTATACCATTTCTTTTATATAAAACTAGACTTAATAAGCTTTCATTTCATATTTAATTTAGTCTCTAAATCTACTTCCACAATTTTTGGTGGATTTTCAAAGTAGGACTACTGCTGCTATCCCAAAGCTATTTTAATGTCAAAATGATGTTAACTAAGTTTATGCACCTTCATACCCATATACACATGAAAAAATCCATACATATACACAAAAGCACATACATACATACCTTCCACAAAACCATCATTTGCCAAAGTACTCACATGAATTCAATTACATACCTGTGCCCGCTCGCACATACATAGTTTACTTATTTTACTTTCGGATTTCATATCATTTTTACCCGTTGAACACTTGGAATAAGAATCGGACACACGAAAACAATGCACCGAAGTGCCATAGATCACAGAATCACATGCCTTTCAACGAGGCTACTCAAAAGCACCTGGGCCCTAGGATGTATCACATATTCACATGCCTCTCAACGGGGCTACTCAAAAGCACTCGGACCCTAGCATGTATCACATATTCACATGCCTCTCAACAGGCTACTCAAAAGCACCCGGACTCTAGCATGTATGACATAATCACATGCCTCTCAATGGGGCTACTCAAAGGCATCCGGACCCTAGCATGTATTACATATCAATTTAGCTCATAACAAACAGATCATTCCTAGTGACATGTCACTCGTATCCTTAACTATTCCTAATGTTCAAACGAGATTTCTGACTTACAAAACTTAACCGGACGTATTCGAAATATAGGCCTCATTTGACAAGGCAATAATCACATATTCATAAATCATTGAAATAACTTTCATCACATTTGCATAGCATGTTATATCATCAAATAATCATATAACACATTAATCATACAATTATCATATATTCCATACATTACTAGTCATGTATCATTATTTCATATCATATTTTCACACCATATACTCATTCCATCAACTTTTCAATATAGTCCATTATACAATTTATGCCACAATAACAAGAAATATAATTCATACATAATAGTGCATTATTATTAACATACAAACTTACCTCGAATACGAAAAAGAAAAAATTACCAATTTAGCCTTTAACCTTGTACTTTTCTTATTTAATCCCGAATCTCGATTTCCTTGATCTAACATTTCAAATATAGCCTATTTAGGACTCACATTATTGAAATTGACTCAAAAATCATATTTTGGAAAATTTACAATTTTACCCCTAAACTTTCACATATTTGCAATTTATTCCCTAGGCTTGTAAAATGAAATGTGTTCAATTTCTTGGTTACCCAAGCCTAGACGAACCACATTCAAGCTTACGACAGCCCACATTTCTCATTAAAATAGATTTTTAGTTACCCATTTTACACCTTTTTCAATTTAGTTCTTTTTAGGCTTTTTCATGAAAAATCACTTAGTAAAAGATGTTAAACACACTCCAATATTTCATATTCTACCACTAAACATCAAAATACTAACATTTAATGCATGGGTAAATTTTTAAACATGAATCCTAGCTCAAAATAATGGTAGAAATAGATAGACCATGTTATCGGGACTTCAAAAATGCTTAAAACATTAAAAACAGGGTTCGAAAACACTTACTATTGAGCTTGGAATATGACAAACCTAGCCATGGTTTCTCCATGAAGAAGTTGGCCAAGGAAGAAGATGGACAAAGATTTTTGGCTTTTATTTTGTCTTTTAGCTCATTTTACCCCTAAATGACCAAAATGTCCTTTTTACTATTCTTTAAATTTTTACCCTTCCAAGCCCATTTTGTCCAAATATTTAGAACTTGGTCAAATTACTCATTAAGGTCCTCTAATTAATAATCCAATACAATTTCATGTAAATTTCTTCTAGAACTCAAAATTTACAAATTATTCGATTTAGTCCCTGAAGTTCAATTAGGCATTTTTCACATAAAATTTCCTCATGAAATTTTCACACAAGCATAGAAACATATCATAGACTTTACAATAATCATAAAATAAATATTTCCATTTTGGATTTGTGGTCTCAAAACCACTATTCTAACTAGGCCCTAATTCAGGATGTTACATTTCTTCCATGGCGAAGCTTTCAAAAAATATTTTGTCACCAATTTGAAACTCCGTTTCTTTTCATTTCAGATTCACATCAAATTTCTAACGATCATATACTACTATTAAATTGTCTTAGATCACTTTATCTTTCTTCGATTTCAAAGAATCAAGCCTACTACATGTATCTTTTCTCACTGAACTCCATCCAAAACACCGGAGTTTTACATTTGTGACCATATAAAGCCTTGTATAGTATAATTTTGTACTTGACTGTTAACCGTTATAATAAGAAAATTCAACCCAAAGCAAATACTTTTCTCAGTTACCTTCAAATTCAAGTACACAACATCGAAGCATATCTTCCAAGATCTAAATTATATGTTCAGATTGATCTTCCTTCTGAAAATGAAACACGGTGCTAAAATGTAACTGTATACCCAGAGTTTCTTGTAACTTGTTTCAGAATCGAAATATGAACTGTAGATCTCTATCAGAAATAACAGAAGCTAGCACATCATATAATCTGACAATCTCAGAAACATATCATTCAAGAAATCTATCAAGTGAGAAATCCACTCATACCAGGATGGAATGTGCAGGCTTCGTCAAACAATCGACAATTCTTAAATAGTATCTTTCTTTTTCATGGACAAGGATAATCCCGATATAAAGTTCATAGTAACTTTGTCCCATTTCCATTTCGGCATCTTCGCTAGGTATAATCATCCTGAAAGTTTAATCCTTATCTTACTAATACATCCAACATTTAATCGCAGATTCAGAAATACCACATTTCATTCCAAGCTACTAATACTTCTTTTTCAAATCATTATACATTTTATCATTCCCCAGATAAACAAACTTAGTACCACTATGATCATTCATGTAAAATTTTTTGTATAAAATCTCAATTCTTCAGTACACAGACTCTGTTTCTAAATAACAAACATTTATCAGATCCATTCTAAAATTTTGAATCAGAAATTATTTCACACTCTACTCATTTAACTTAGAATTCATTATTTTTCTGGTTTAGCTCTATACTTAGCTAAAATTGAGCTATTATCAGACAATCATAATAGGTATCCAAGGCTTGCAAGGTATATAGAGATTTTCTACTCAGAATATCTGTAACCACATTTGCTCTTTCCGAGTAATATTCAATTATCAAATCATAATCTTTCAACATTTCAAACCATATACGTTATCTCAGATTCAAATCTTTTAACAACATCAGATACTTCAAACTTTTATAACTGGTGAATATATGACATTTTTCACCAAACAGGTAATGTTGTCAGATTTCAATAAAAAAACAATAGCCAAAATTTCTAGATCATGTATCGAGTAATTCTTTCCATGTGGTTTTTAACTGTTTGAAAGTACAGGCTATTTCCTTGCCTTATTGCATCAAAACATAGTATAATCTCATTTAATAATACCTTACTATAATAAAAAATTCCTTACCTAATTCAGGCTGAACCAGAATCAATACTTTGATCAACATAGCTTCCAACTGGTCAAAACTTTACTGATATTTATCAGTCCATTCAACTCTTACATCTTTTCTATGATAACTATGTCATCAATGTAGATATTTCAATTATTAACATTGAAGCTTTGAGTTTTTCCAAAGCCACAACCATCAGATAGATTTTACACCGTTATGCAATAATATGATTGATATTTTGGCTATACAGATAAAGCAACACTTCAACACCAATAGTGCACCTCAACTTAAAAGAGGGAGAACCGAAAGTGGCCCCAACAATAACCAATGCAATAATACAGTTCCTATAAGTTGTGATCTCTATCACCATACTTCACGATCGAGTCAATATTTATAATGGAAATAAATGTAATTACCTCCGATCAAAGAATATATTTCACAGATAACCCATGTTTACATAATAAAGAGATTAATGATATTTCATAGAAAATTTAGAAGAGTAATATCACGCATACTCAGTAGAAACAACTATGATAAAAACATTATAACATGCATATTCACAATTTAGGGCTTCAATCAGTAGAAGTAGAAAATAATATCATATGAACCTTATCATCAAATCTTATATCAATCATGATAAATTAGAAAACCCAAGTATTATAGAGTAATACCGCTCATGAATCAACCATATTTCACTAATTTCATCTGTCATAATTTACTAGCCTTTCAATACGATAAATATTGCATCTATACATGCACAATGTCATATGCCTCTGAGAATAATAGAACTTATAGAGTACTCAGGAGATGTTGTTGTAATATACTCAATTATAATAGCTTCCTTCAAATATCTCTGCAATTTCATCACTATTCTATCGACTAATTAAGTCATCAATAATCTTACATTATTCAGCTCACTAAAAGAGTCAATTTGGAAGAATTTTTCGACTAATCTATTCTGTAAATATCATATTTGGATAAGTCGTTTACTCATGAGTAACTTCTTCCTTAACAATGACATCACATTTTCAGAAAAATTTTCAGAAAAATCTGATATCTCTTTTTTAATATTGTCTTTACTTACTAACCCATTCTCATTCTGACTACATCATTATTCATTCAGCCTTTGAACTCTTTAGTTCTACATTCATGAGCTTAATCCATATAAATCTTGTGAATTTCGTTGTATAACACTGACTGGTACAACGGTGGATATCGTAAGCCTCAAAATTTAACTTTTATAAATACACACATATCAATTAACATTTATCATTAACATGCCCATTATAAAACATTTATTTCATACCTTTATATGTCCTATTTTATCATAAGCAACATTTTTACTCAGACACGTGTGTATCACTTTCAGCAGTATCGAAATTAGCTTGGTTGGAAAGCATCTGTGTCTATTTGCAAAACAATTTTCATCAGAGTCGGGAGATATCATAGTATCACATGTTATATAATGGCATGTATTTCTAGACTCCAGATATGCCACGTTCAGTTCGAGAACCAACTAAGCGTAGCTTTGATACAACTAAATGTAACACCCCTAACCCGTATCCGTTGTCGAAACAGGGTTTCGGAGCATTACCGAAACTTTCAGAACATTTTACAAATAATTTATGTAAATTACTATTCATTAATAGAGATCATTCAACACGTCCCTTAATTGGACCCTCGAGACCCAATACGAGCATTAGAATCTAGTCGGGACTTAATCGGGAACTCTAAGAACTTTTCGTAACAATTTAAAAATGTTCCAAGTCACAGGGCTCACACGCTCGTGTGGTCCAAGGGACACGCCAGTGTGGCCGTGGGACTCGCCCCTGCTATAGGCCGTGTTTGACCCCGTATAACTCTCTGGCTTGTGCTCATGGCCATGCCACACGTCTATGTGCTAGGCCGTGTGTTTATTTAATTTAATTCAAAATTAGGTGCAGGTTTTACATGGCCAAGATATACGGCCGTGTTCTAGGCCGTGTAGCACACACAGCTGAGACACACGCCCGTGTCTCTGCCCTTATGCTTAATTTTGAGCATTCCGTTTCTCAAAATTAAGGTGCAGGGGACACATGGCCTAACTACATGCCCATGTACCCGACTATGTGTCACACATGGTCTAGACACACGCCTGTGTGTCTGCCCGTGTAGACAAAATAAAGCAATTTTTAGCTTCATTTCTCACCCAAAAACACACCATGACCTGCACTTAAAGCACACATAAAATATCAACCATTCCAAGCATTAATATTAAACAAATTCCATCACTCATTGTGGCATACCATTACATGCATAAATGTCTATAATCTTACCATATTTAAGTCCTCAATTTAGACATAATTTGATCAACTACTTAACATACATGTAGCTACCATAGTTTGACTTTACAAGTATATCAAAACAAACCATTAGTAGTCATTCTAATGGCTAGATTACAAGCATTATTTACATTTATATGCCAATATGGCCAATATATCCTATACATGCCGTTACAACATTGGTCGATAGATAGTGTGAGTGATCTCTGCCAAGCTTCCAATCCAATGAGATTTCGATTTACTATAAACCAGGGAAATAAAACTAAGTAAGCATAAAACGCTTAGTAAGTTCGTTTAACATGGTACTTAACTTACCATTTATTCTATTTTGAGGTAACTATGTAAGGAACATTCATTCAATTTGACCTCAAGCCCTACATATATCCTCATTGCCCTTGTTAGTCATATATTCCATTATAACATCAATAACAATCAAGTTTCGAAGCACATATGCTTTCCACAACATGCATTCATTAAACATGCATAATTTATCTCATTATTACAAGTATAATTTCATACTAGTTCATTTCGAGTTCAGATAATTTCATATCAGAACTTTACTCATATTACTCAGAATATCAAGGTCATGATTAATACAATCAAGGTGTATAAGTCTATAAACAAGAATGTACATACTCATCAAATAAACTCCATGCACAATATCATCATTTCATATTTCTATATATCAATTATCACGTATCGTCATTTCTTATTCATATTTTCTCATGTCAAGAACTTTTACCCGTTGAATTTATCTGAAATATCGATGGTTACACAGGCAGTACACTCGAGGTGTACGAATCAGAATCTGTCAATTCAAGTCCAATGGTACCCATAGGGTACTATATCAGATAGTACACTCTCAAGCCAACCATGTATACGATAGCATTATCAGTTCAGGCTAAATCCTTTTTATGACATATGTTCTAAAGGGCTTGATCTGGATTACCTGTCCGGGCTAAATCTAATCTATAACATATGCTCGAGAGGACTTATATCAGGACTACCTGTCCAGGCTAAATCCTTTCATAAATGAAGTCAATAGGATTACTCGTCCGAGCCAAATCCCGTCAGCAACAAATGCAGGTCCTCATTCATTTAAAAAAATTACATTTATCCATCGATTCCTCCTTTATTCAAACGGGATTTAACATTTCTCAAGCATTAACAAGCATGTGATTATTTCCTGCATCTAAATCATACATATAATTCAAATAGATACATTCTACATTCATTTCAAGCATATAAGTAACATTTATATCATTTACCATTTATTAAGCATTATTATTGATCGGGCATTGATGTGGTGTAGATTGTGATAAGTTTTATAATTTATGAATGCCCGTTCTTGAAAACTAACTATTATCACGACAAAGGCAATCGCACTTTATCGAACAGTAGTATAGCTTATGGCAAGACCGGGATATCGAACCCAAAGGAACTAAAAGTACTAGTATTAACTTTCTTTTTATTATCTAGCCTAAAAATAAAGGGGTTTGTTTTATCTAAACTAATTACTAAACTAAGAATGCATAAAAAGTAAATTGGGGAAATGAATTTTGGGAAAACTGAATGATTTGGACAATACCCAAGGGAAAAATCCACCTAGACTTCACTTGTTATTGACTCTGAATTAGTCGATTTATTCATTTGACTTGATCCATAGAAATCCCTAAGTTATATTATTATCTCTCTCGAGACTAACAACATCTAACCCTAGGTTGATTAATTGAAATCTCTTTCTAATTAAAACCACTAGTGTTGCATTAACTCGATCTATGGATTCCTTTATTAGGTTTCACCCAAATCTGGCAAAATTATGTCACCCTATGTCTAGGCGTGCAATCAACTCCGCTTAATTATGCCAGATCTACTCTTAGATAGGGACTTTTGCTCTCTGAATAAGCAGATCAATACTTGAATCAATATCCTAGAATATTAAAGCAAGAATTAAAAACTCATAATTAAGACCAAGTCAAATATTTATCATATAATTCAGAAAATAATAACAAGATCCATCTTAGGTTTTATTCCCCTTAGGTATTTAGGGGATTTAGTTCATAAGTGTAAAATAAAACATCTCAGAAGAATAAAGATAACAAAACATAAAGAAAACCCTAAAACTCCTGAAGGAAATTGAAGGGAGATCTTCAGTCTTGAAAGAGAATCCGTCTTCTGAGATGGACCAATCGGCTTTCTTCGAGTAATTCCTTGCCTCCTACTCCGTGTGTCCCTTTCAGGTACCTCTTGGGTGTTTATATAGGCTTTAGAATGCTTCTAAACCCTTAAGAGCGGCCTTTTTCGAATAAGACTAAACTTGGGCTCAACAGGGACACGCCCGTGTGCGATTACTTCAAGCTGTGTTCCAGTCTGTTGAATGGACACGGCTGTGTGAACTACCCGTGTGAGGAAGTCCAGGCCATGTTGATTTCATACTTTGACCCATTTTTTCTATTTTTGGCCGGTTTGTCGCTCTTTTTACTCTCCTATGCTCACCTAAGTATAAAACATGAAATTAAAGGATTAGGAGCATCTAATTCACCAAATCTAAGGATAATTCATCCAAAAATATGCTAAGCATGGGATAAAAATATGTATAAATTACAGTTTATCAAATACCCCCACACTTAGGCGTTTGCTTGTCCTCAAGCAAAATCCTCAACTCACAATCAAAATAAATTCTTCTCAACTTATAATTCTCATCAATGGTATCTCAAATTAATCCATAAATAATCATACATTGAAAATTCAACTCAAAGAATATCAAAGTTTCAAACATTCCAAGTTGAGCATTCTATCACGAAAACCTAGGTGTCTCCTCTCATTTAAGTAATCACCTTTGATTCAAAATATCACAGAGTTTCACATCCTCACTAAAGATTCACTCAAATCACTTGAGGTGTTTAAGGACAAGAAATTTAGCACTGAATAGTCAATATGAAAGGTTATTACCATAGGCTTGCGTGAAAATCAAATCTCCACCACTATATGTTGAGATGATACATCAATCAAAAGGTCTTTGAGGCTTGTAACTTGGCTTTGGTTAGGGGGTGTGGTCATAAGCTAAAAGATAAGGTTAGAATCGAGATTGAATTGAAAAATTACCTAACTAGAAAAATACTACAATTGAAAATTTACATTCCTAATTGAGCTTTTCTTCATGGATAACATTGTTTTAAACTAAGCATTACATAATTTCATAATTTTTTTTAAGAATAAGTCAAATATTATAGGACTTTGCTAAAAATAAAACATAGCTAAGTAATTTATTCAAATTGAATGTCGACAAAAATAGGGATCAAATTAATTAAGGGGATTTCAACAGTAATGGGTTATGGGTTAATATTGAGGAAAAATCAATGAATGGCTTGTTAGGCTCAAGGGGGTTCACTAAGGGTTAATTATGGAGGTAGGCTTTTTATGGAGTGAGTGGGTTAAACCTAGGTGCCTTTATCATCTCAACATATCAAATCAAAGGTGTGGTCTTGACATGCATAATCAAGCAAGTTCTAAAAAAACAATTCGATAATGACGCACTCAAAGTAACAATAAAAGTGAGCATGAAAGAAATAATATATGCTTCAAAGGCTCAAGATCTCACAAAAATTATGGTTTTATGATGTTTAACCTGTGAATTTCAACTCAAGATAAGACCTAAACTTGGGGAAACAACCTAAAAATTTTTAATTCTCAAGAATCAACTGTTCATGCTTATTCCTTAATTCCTTAAAGTTTAAACAGTCAATGCATAAATGCCTATGTTTTAATTCAAGACATATCAATAAAAATCATAAATTAATCAAAATTCATTCTAATAGTGATATGAGTGATTCATGTGAGAATAAGACAAAATTCAGGGATTTTTCTAATAATGATATAAATAAACCCCCTACACTTAAGATGTACATTGTCCTCAATGTACAAAGATAGATTTACTGAAAACTATAGATATAAGAGGGAGAGAAGTGAAACTTCTTGAATTTGTGGATAAATTCCTTGAATCGGAGTTATGGAGAATAATCGGCCAAGGCAATGATGAGAGTAGAGGAGGATACTCCGGTGGTGGTAGAGGTTGGGTTCCACAACCACAATGTCCAGCGAAGAGGTTATCGTGGTGGTTAGGCAGGACATGGCAGTTGTGGAGAACCTTTTCCAGTGGAGTTGCAAATTCCTAAGTAATAGTGACCTTTAGAGCTCTACATAACTACGATAAAGTCAATAAATCTTTAGGAAATATAAAGTAGCATGATTACTCATAAAGAAATGGCCGAAAATATAAATTGTTTAATAAAAATTATAAACCTAAGGATTTAGTAGAAATAAAATAAAAAGTAGTTTAAAAAAAGATAAAAATAAAAACATAAAAATAATAAATAAAAGTCTTTAAACATCTTCATCGCTAGATGGTTCGCGAGGTGGGGGGCAGCGATGAGATGTGAAGGTGCTAACAAATCTGATGTAAGGTAGCATCAATGTGATCAAAGCACTAAAAACACTGCTGCTTGATTTGAGTGAGATGATTAGAGATGTCAAAAAGTGATGCCACCGCATGAACTAGACGATGAATAGGTGGTGGCTGAGAGGTTGGATCCTTGTGAGGTGGAGGGACATCATCAGTAATGTCCTCTAGGTCCTCTTGCTCAGTTGACTGGACTAGGCAGTACAGAGGAGGATCAAATCCACAACGTTGTTCGATCATCCTCATATGCAACATACTCGAGATGCCCTGTGAGGACATCTGACCGATGAGAGTAAGGGAGGATGCTTGTGCTGCCATGTTAGGGAGACCAAAGTACCGCGCCAGACGAGTCACATAAGGGCCGATGGATATGACTCCCTTCCTGTGCCACTCCGTCTGATGGTGAATGGCGAGGGCAATGAAATAAGTAAGGTCGAAGACGTGTCCATTCGCCATACTCCATAAGCAATAGGCATTGTGAGCGTTGACGACGACGGTACTCTTTCGCCGCCCTGTCAAGGTGTGGGCTAGGATGGCGTGTAGGTACCTCAAGGATGGGGCAAGAGCCGATTTCTTAGAGTGGCTGGGGTCATAAGTGGCTGAAGCAGGAACGAGGGCCCTCCAGCAGTTTGAAGAAGAGTAGTGAATGTGGCGATGGAGGTTGGCAAAGTCATCGTCGTCCGTGAACTCCTCTGTATATAGTCCCAGTGTGACTCTAAACTCAGGTACGCTCAACTGGCTGACTAAATCACCGAGACAGAATTGGACTATTCTCGTAGAACTCTATTATAACGTCTTAGACGTGAAAGGTGGAATAGAGTTTGAGTGTGAGTTTGAGGTACGTCGGCTCAATGATCTCGAAGAATAGCCCCCATGGGTCAGTCATCAGGAGGGCCCGAACTGCGTCAGCCACTTGGATTTATTCTAGTGTGGCCCAATCAATACAATGGCCCACACCTAGGGGTCGGGCCGTAATATTTGGAAAATTTCCTCTTGTGGTCCCGGTGGAAATTAAAGGAATGAGCGTCTGATCTCAGTGGTAGGACCCGAGGATGATGCTGCTCCTTTCCTATTCTTCGAGGCCGGGACGGCGGTTTTTTTGCCGCGCGAATTTGACATGATATACCTACAAGAAACATATATTAACAAATTCAAAAAAGGAATTAACCATAAATTAGACTAACAAATGCAATCAAAAATTACTAACATTAATAGGACTCAAGCAAAATCAATCAAACTTGACAGAGATTTTATGGGAAATGGCAAAGTGATAGCATGACTAAATTAAAAAGAAACTAGATGGAAGTAGCTAAGCATGGTAAGAATATGGTACAAAGTATATGAACTAAATCCTACGAATAAGGATGATAATATATACAATCAGTAGCAATATGTAAATAAAAGAATAAAAATTAGGACTATCATGTTAGTAAGCATCCAAAGAAAGTAAAAGAGAAGAGAAAACTGTTAGGAGAGGACCAGTGGTCAGAGGCGCGATGGTGTGAAGGTTGGGTGCGGTTGGGTTGGCCACAGGAGTGGGTGGTGGGGCCTTTTGGGTTGCGCAAGGGGAGAAGAGGGGATGAAGGAGAGGAAAAGAGGAGAAAAATGGAAGGAAAAAGAGAAAGGAGTGGTCGGTCAGTGGTGGGAAAGGGGATTTCGGCGGCTAGGGTTAGGGTTTTGGGGGAAGGGGATGATGAATAGTGAGGGGTTTATATAGATTTTAGGGCACATGGCTGTAGGGCACGCCTGTGTGCCCTTACTTCAGCCCATGTGTTTCGTGATTTTCAAATTTGGGCGCATCTAAAATTCAGCCCACGCCCGTGTTCTTTGGGCGTATTGGTGCACATGGCCGTGTCTTGCTTCGTTCACTTCTCCCATGCTCGTGTATGGATGCACACACCCATGTTAATTTCATAGTCTCGAGCATAGGTGGTGGGCACGGGCATGTCACACCCTCGTGTTAATTTCTTAGTTTCAACCATGGCTTCTAGACACAGGTGACGCCCATGGTATGAGCACGGCCTAAGGCACACCCGTTTGCCTGGTCGTGTGGATTTGGACAACCTGTGGTTAAGGACTCAGTTAGAGAATTAGATGTTAAAAACTAAAATTCAAAGAAGTTAACACTGTTAGTGCTCGGGTTGCCTCCCGAGGAGCGCTTATTTAGAGTCTAAGCATGACTTTCCTCTCTTGTTGCGTGGTCATGGTGGTGCGAGGAGTTTATACTCCTCATTCCTGCTATCAATCTCATCAAAATAAGGTTTTAGACGAGTATTATTTACTTTAAAAGTGCCGAATTTGGGATGAATTACCTCGACTGTACCGTATGGAAAAATGCTAAGTACTGTAAGAGGGATTGCTCCATTAGGTTTAGAAGTGGCAATGCGAGGGTCTACTGCATCTAGTAGTACTTTGTCTCCAACCTTAAGTTGATTTGGTGAAACATTGAGCTCGTTATGGCGTGGTTTTGGTCTATCGTGTGCTCTCGATTTTCGTGTCCACCATTCATCTATTTTCACGATTTGTAGCTTTCGTTCTTCACGGATGGGTCCCTTATTGTTACTTGAACAAGGCTCATTTATGCTTTTCGAACATGTTTCCTACAAAGAAGGTTGCACCACATGATCAGTATTAGTAGAATTTTGAGCTTGAAGAGTGATTGTTTCATCACCCACACGAAGTGTGAGTTCACCTGTACCAACATCAATTCGTTCTAGCAGTTGCTAAAAAGGGCCTTCCTAAAATTAACTGCACGTCACTATCCTCTTCTATGTCTAGAACAATAAAATCGATTGGGAATATAAATTTGTCAATTTTAACGAGTACATCTTCAATAATGCCTCTAGGAATTCTAATTGTTTTATCTGCTAACTGAATGCTCATCCTAGTTTGTTTGGGTTTCCCAAGGCCTAGTTGTTTAAACATTTTATAGGGCATGACATTAATACTAGCCCCTAAATCAACCAAAGCATTACTAACATCTAAGCTACCAATTAAACAAGGAATCGTAGAACTCCTTGGATCTTTCAATTTGTTGGCCAGCTTATTCTGCAGAATGGCTGAGCAAACTACATTCATCTCCACATGCGACGCCTCATCCAACTTCCACTTATTTGCTAAAAGCTCATTTAAAATTTAACTACGTTTGACATCTGCGAAAGAGCTTTAATAAACAGTAAGTTAATATGCAATTTATTTAATAGTTTAAGAAATTTACCAAATTGTTAATCCGTGTGGTCTTTCCTTGTCACATTGGGGTATGGCACACGAGGTTTGTACTCTCTACTTACCGGTTTTTGCTCATTGTGGTCCACCTCACCTTTACCTTTACTTAACACAATTCCTTGCCTCGGTTCTAGTTCAGGTTCAACTAACCCCTCCTTATCTTGAACGGTAATCGCGTTGAGTTGTTCCCTTGGGTAGATTCAGTATTACTTGGCAAACTACCTTATAGTCGTTCAGAAATTAGTTTGGCAAGCTGTCCTATCTGAGTTTCGAGCCCATGGATCGATGCTTGTTGATTCTTAACTGTTGTTTCAGTATTCTGAAAGTGAGTTTTTGACACCAAGATAAACTTTGTTAGCATCTCCTTAAGGTTCAGCTTCTTTTCTTGTTAGTAAGGTGGTTGTTGAAAACCCAGAGGATGTTGTGGCCTTCGATTCCCTTGACCACCCCACGAGAAATTGGGATGGTTCCTCCAAAATGCATTATATGTGTTACTATATGGGTTATTTTCAGATCTAGAATTATGGTTACCCATATATAGGACTTGTTCCTCCTTGATGTTGGGGTTGAAGGATTGATATTCTGTGTGTACTCCTCCTCTATTAGAATCGCACCTCATTACGGGATGTACCTGAGTAGTACCGTACAAAACATCAATCTTTTTATTTAACAGTTCTACCTGGATAGATAACATAGTAACCGCATCGAGGTTGAAAACACCGGCTGCTTTTGTCAGCTTTGTTCTCATGACTTGCCACTGATAATTATTTAGTGACATCTCTTCAACAAATTTGTAAGCCACTTCAGGTGTTTTGTTATTGATAATCCTACCGGCAGCTGTGTCGATAAGTTGCCTTGTTGAGGGGTTCACGCCATTGTAAAACGTTTGAACCTGCAACCATAGAGGTAACCCATGGTGAGGGCACCTTCTCAATAAATCCTTGCATCTCTCCCATGCATCATAGAGTGTTTTGAGATCCATCTCCACAAAAGAAGAGATGTCATTCCTCAACTTAGCTGTTTTAGCAGGTGGGAAATATTTAAGTAAGAATTTTTCAGTCATTTGTTCTCAAGTAGTGATTGACCTCATGGTAAGGAGTTCAACCACTGTTTAGCTTTCTTCCTCAACGAAAAGGGAAACAACCGAAGGTGAATGGAATCATCAGAAACGTCATTGATCTTAATAGTGTCGCAAAACTCTAAGAAATTCACCAAATAAGCATTTGGGTCCTCATCTTGCAAACCATCAAACTGAACAAACTGTTGGATCATTTGAATTGTGTTAGGTTTCAGTTCAAAACTATCTGCAGCAACAGCCGACCTAACTATACTTGACTTAGTTCCTGTTAAAGTAGGTTTAGCATAATCATACATAGTGTGTGGAGCAGGATTCTGATTTACTAGATTGGCAGCAATCGCAGGAGGTAGCGGGTTTTCCTGATTTTCAGCCATCTCCTTGTTTGTGGTGTGAATATCGTCCTCTTGCCCTTCCTCTATGTATCTTAAGCTTCACCTTATTTCTCTTCGATTTCTGTGAGCTGTGTGTTCAATCTCACTATTAAAAAATAATGGTCTTGACGGGTTTCTTCTAGTCATAAACTATAAAAACCTGCCAGAAGTAAAAAGAAAATTTAGTAACAAAAATCAAAATGAAAGTTAAATTGCAATAAAATAAATGGCTAAAGTAATAAAAATTAAGTGTTCTTAATATCTTAGTTCCGCAGCAACGGCGGCAAAAACTTGATGTGATATAGATCGCGATAAGTTTTATAATTCATGAATGACCGTTATTGAAAACTAGCTATTATCACGACAAAGGCAAGTGCACCTTATCGAACAGTAGTATAGCTTATGGCAAGACCGGGATGTCGAACCCAAAGGAACTAAAAGTACTAGTATTAACTTTATTTTTATTATCTAGCCTAAAAATAAAGGGGTTTATTTTATCTAAACTAATTACTAAACTAAGAATGCACAGAAAGTAAATTGGGGAAATAACTTTTGGGAAAACTAAAAGATTTGGACAATAGCCAAGGGAAAAATCCATCTAGACTTCACTTGTTAATGACTCTGAATTAGACGATTTATTCATTTGACTTGATCCGTAGAAATCCCTAAGTTATATTATTATCTCTCTTGAGGCTAACAACATCTAACCCTAGGTTGATTAATTGAAATCTCTTTCTAATTAAAACCCCTAGTGTTGCATTAACTTGATCTATGGATTCCTTTATTAGGTTTCACCCAAATCCGGCAAAATTATGTCACTCTATGTCTAGGCGTGCAATCAACTCCGCTTAATTATGCCAGATCTACTCTTAGACAGGGACTTTTTCTCCTCTGAATAAGCACATCAATACTTGAATCAATATCCTGGAATATTAAAGCAAGAATTAAAAACTAATAATTAAGAACAAGTCAAATATTTATCATATAATTCAGAAAATAATAACAAGATCTGTCTTAGGTTTCATTCCCCTTAGGTATTTAGGAGATTTAGTTCATAAGTGTAAAAGAAAACGTCTCAGAAGAATAATGATAACAAAACATAAAGAAAACCCAAAAACTCCTAAAGGAAATTGAAGGGAGATCTTCAATCTTGAAGGAGAATCCGTCTTCTGAGATGGATCAATCGGCTTTCTTCGAGTAATTCCTTGCCTCCTACTCTATATGTCCCTTTCAGGTACCTCTTGGGGTGTTTATATAGGCTTTAGAATGCTTCTAAACCCTCAAGAGTGGCCTTTTCCGAATAGGACTAGACTTGGGCTCGATAGGGACACGCCCGCGTGTGATTGCTTCAAACTGTGTTCGAGTCTATTGAATGGACTGTGAACTACCCGTGTGAGGAAGTCCAAGCCGTGTTGATTTCCCATGTTGACCCATTTTCTCTGTTTTTGGCCCGTTTCTCGCTCTTTTTACTCTCCTATGCTCACTTAAGTATAAACTATGAAATTGAAGGATTAGGAGCATCAAATTCACCAAATCTAAGGATAATTCATCCAAAAATATGCTAAGCATGGGATAAATATATATATAAATTGCGGTTTATTAGGCACCTTCATTTATCGAGCTATAACAAGTATGTGATCATTTCACATATTTAAGGCATCTATACAATTCACAAATACAACATTAAATTCAAGCATAAAAACATAGACAATTTAGTTACACGAACTTACCTCGACAATGTTTGTGTATGTAAAATCTACTAATCCCACTTTCCTCTTTCCTCCTTCTAGCTCCAAATTTGGTCTATCCAGATCTATACTAGTAAATTTAACATCAATTTACCATATTTTACATTCAAAGTGGAATTAATTTTCATCCTAGGCAAAATTACCATTTTGCCCCTAATTTTTCCATAAATTCTCATTTCGTCCCTAAGCTCGAAAAATAAAATTTGTGCAATTTACTCCCTATTCCAAGCCTAACCAAAATCCCATTACAAAATTTACAGCACATGTATTCATAAAAATTCAGCATTTTTCTTAAATTTCACAACTTCACATTTTAGTCCTTAAATCATGTTTTCATAAAAAATCACTTTGTAAAAGTTGTTTATCTATCAACAACCTTTCATTTTCTACCATAAATTTCTAATTTTCAGCATATAAATCCATGACCCATTTTCCATAATTTGATAACTTTTCAAATTGATCCCCTAAATAGATAAATTAGACATCCAGTTTCAAAAATATAAAAATTACTAAAAACGGGCCAAGGAAACTTACCCAATTTGGCCATGAAAGTTTCTTCTCTCTCTCCTAGGGTTTCCATGTATTATTTTGGGGAAGAAGATGAGAAAAATAAGATGATATCTCTTTTATCATCTTTTAATTAATTAAATATTTTCACTTTTCCATTTAGTCCTTGCCTTTTTTTTAAATTTACGTGGATGAGTCACCAAAATATCTACATACTTTCTTTAATGGTCTAATTACCATATAAGGACCTTAAGTTTTGAATTTCATAGCTATTTAATTCTTATAGCTACTAGAATTCAACTTTCGCATTTTATGCTATTTAGTCCTTCTCTTAATTAAACACTTAATTGATAAGGTTCAAATTCCTAAGGTTCAAACGGGACTTGGTGTTTGTCAAACTTCGTTGGATATGCAACCATGTAAATTTATAACAATTCATAATTCATAATTAATTCAATATAAAACATATAAACACAATTTCACCATACGAACTTACCTCGACGAGTATTCGTAGATACGAAGGTGATTAATCTGAAACTTTCTCTTTGCCCCGATCTAACTCCGTACGAGGTCTAACTGGATCTATACGAATAAATTTAACTCAATTCAACATATCATTTGTTCAATTTAACCAAAAAAAAATATTTTGGAAAAATTACTATTTTGCCCCTTACTTTTAATTTCTTTGCAATTTAGTCCCTAGCTCATAAAAATGAAAATTCACACAATTTCATCACAAACCGTTATGGTCTAATATCAATTAGGTCCTATATTTCATTTATTTCACAACTTCACCATGTAATATTTTCTATTTTTCAATTTAGTCCCTAATTGACAATTTCACCAAAAATCTCTTTATAATTTTTTTATCTAACAACAACTATCCATTTTCTATCATCAAACTTCAAAAATCTTGTACATGCATCAATGGAAAAACCCTAATAGTTTAAAAGTTTCACAAATTAGTCCCCGAGCTAGCTAAATTAAGCTACAACAATCTCGAAAACATAAAAATCATTAAAAACGGATTAAAAATACATACCTAATCAAAGAAATAAGAGTGGTCGAATGAAAAGCTTAATAATGGCTTCTTTCTCTTGTGTAATTCGGTTGAACATTGATAATGGAAGATGATGACTAATTTTTATTTCATTTGTTTTTATCATTAATTACCTATTTACAATTATAACCTTTAAACTCATTAGTAATTACACAATTCTACTAAAACATTTATGGTCTAATTACAATATAAGGACTTCCACTTTAAAATTCTATAGCTATTTAATACCTTCAGCTATTAGAACTCAACTTTTGCACTTTACGCTATATAGTCCTTTTTATCAGATTGAGCATGTAAACGGTAAAATTTCTTAATGAAATTTTTATACAGTATATAAAATTTCTTAATTATAAAATAAAATTTTTTGACTTTGAATTTGTTGTCCCGAAACCATTGTTCGAATTTCACTGAAAATGGGTTGTTATAAAGGGACTAAGCCAAACTAACTAAGACCTAGTGGGAGCCTTTGATGCAGTGTCATGCACATAGAGGGGCGCCCTAGGAGGCTATGCCTCAGGGATAGAATAAGTGTAGTTAAGCAGAATTCAAGTTTGAGAGTTATATGATATATATATAAGTATCCGGTAAAAAAATGATCGTAAGTACCTTGTTCTACTTATTTGGCCATTTGTGTTATAAGAAGTCTTATTTATTGTTTATTTATGTAATGTGTTTCATAGTTAAGTTTTGAAAATAAAATTGTATACGAGAAAAATTTTAAATAAATTAAGATTGAATATTAGAAATACAATTAACTGTGTCAAGTTGATTGTAACATTCAGAGCCTGGACCCAACAACCAGGTCAGGTAAAGGGTGTTAAAAATTTAGTGGTATGAGATCACAGTTTAGCCGATCCTCTAAAAATAGAAGATGTGTCTGATGGCCATATATGCATGATACATTTGATATGTCTTAGTCCCTTATGCTGTAAAAAAATTATGTCTTCTAGTTAAGTACAGGTTGGCGGATAAATATGGGATGGGTGATAAGTATCTTAGAAGTATAAAAAGGGAAAGAAAGCAAGGTAGTAAAGGTAAGAAGCAAGCTTGTACGTTTAATAGTGGCATGGGAAGATTCAGGTGTGTACTATAACACTCTCGTGCTTTTACAATTGGTGAGTGTATTGCTAGATTTGTGCAAGTGTTTACAATCATTATCAACTAATAAGTAAGTAAAAGAGTTATCGTATCTACAGGGACTGTGTATATTATTCAATTAATTGCAAAATTAGAGTTAACAATCTGGTGATAAAAACATAATATTTTGAGTGACGATGATTAAGCTAAGTTAAATTATCTGAATACAAGATGATCCCTAATGTAATTTAATCTAAATTCCAAGTTTGAAATGAATTTAGCAGCAAAGACAAAAAAAATTCAACAATCAATAACATGAATAGGCTAGGATAATTACATCTTCCAACTTAGTTCATTTTCCTCATGTTTAACAGTGTTCGGAAATATTCCATGGCAACTCGATCTTTCATGAGTTTTGAAACTAAATAAGTCCTTTCGGAATCTTTTGCTTAGTAAAACATGCATTTTACTAATCATATTAAACTAAGGGTTTCTTAGAATTCATGTGAAGTAACAAGGATGAGTCAGGTTTGGAATAATTTATTCACATAAACCTAAAAACTATGCAAGATAATAGAGCTCGTTAAAGTTATTATGAACCTTCAATTTAGTTGGATCCAGATCTAAATTAAGCATGCACATTTGAATTATTGCACCCACTAGTCATCGTCTGTTCAGGCTCATTCATCCAATTCTAATGCATCCAATCATGTATGAATGAAGTACATACTTGAGTTGAATTGAAAACATGATCGCTGAGGCACAATACCTATAAACATGATTTAAACAAACTTCATTGAATTAATGCACTCATCCTAGCCAAATAGATTTAACCTACCATTGTTGATGGCAAGATAGTAAAGCATATTGCAAACATGATTAAAATCAAAATAACAATGTAAAATAAGAATAAACTCTATCGACTCAACAACCTCATGAACTCTAATTGAAGATGCTCTCCTACAATCCTTGTGTTGTTCTTTTGCTAATGGCTCCTCAAGGTGGCCGGCCAAGAGATTATCTTCTCAAGGTTTTGTTGGCTAAGGGAAATGGGATGCTATGTGTTGGAATGAAGAGAGGAAATGAGAGAATAGTTGAATGAGGGATGTAGGGATGATTAAAGAATGAATGAATGAGGGATGAGGGATGAGGGATGAGGGATGAGGAATGAGTAGGGGTATTTATACTTGAAGTAAATGGTAGAGTTTACTAAAAAAGGGATTTGAATCCCTCCATTTTCTCCATTGCTTGGCTTACCACAAATAATGGAAGTAGGTGGATGGTGGTTGCTTGATTTGAGCATAGAATCATACTAAATTTAGGGATGGGTTGGGCGGTTTCAAAGGTAATCTTTGTGTGTTGATTTCCAATGATTCTCCAAATGCAGGGACCTCTAAATAATTGTCCCAAAAGAGATTTTTTGGGCAGCCAACATGCTTGTGCCTAATTTGGGCCTGACTCCCTCTTCTTGGTTAGTTTCATGACCCACTAAGCTTCTCTAACATGTCCATCATGTATCATCTTTTTTTACTGGGTCAAAGTAACACCTTGATGACCCATTTAGCATGGTTTTGTCATCCAACATAGGAAATAAATAGCATGGTTTTATAGATCTTAAATCGAGCCAATAGGGCATTAAAAATAGTTTGGAAATATTTAGGGACAAATTTAAAACAAAACAGAAAATTTTGGAAATAGAGGTCACATGCCTGTCTGGCTAGGCTGTGTAACGTAGCCCAGGCTGTGTGGCCAACTATGCATAATTCGAAATATGGGACACATGCCGTGTGCCTGCCCGTGTGAGTATTCAAAATAGGGTCACATGACTGTGTCACAAGTCATGTGTCATACCATGTGTGCATTCAAAGTAAGGTTACATGGTCATGTTGCAGCACCCCAAACCAGGCCTAGACGTTATGGTCGAATCTGGCGATGTCCCATTAAAGTGTTTTTTGAAAAACATGATTTTGTTGAAAAATTCGTTCGATATTAAAACCTCTTTGTGCTCTTAGAATGTCTCGTTCTTTGTTAAAACTCAAGTTGTTTAGCAAAATGATAATCATATTAAATTGATGTTACTTTTTAAAATATTGTTTGCTGCAGAAGCTTTTAAACCATGTTGTGTAAACGTGGTGTTTTGAAAAACATTTATCTTTTTGAAACCCGTCTTTTTCTTACGTCTAGTTGTTTATATCATTGCAAGTAAAAATCCCAAATTAAAAGTTAAAACTTTATAGAGGCCTTATTACATAGAAATACCCAAATCTAAATTACTTATAAATTTAAAATCCAGAAAAGAGGCATGAGCATATGTGTGGCCATCTTTGAATCCCTCGCAGCACCGATCTGCCTAAGGATTACCTGCGCAGATAAGCAAAAGGGTGAGTTTATGAAACTCAAGGTGAAATCCTAAAAACAAATAGTCAAATAGGTATTACGCAAATACAGTCTGGACCTAAGCCCGTTTCATTATCAGTCCAGTCTCAGTTAGGGCCTTAGCCCAATTCAGTAACAGTATCAGTACAAAATACAAATAGAAATCCTACCCAGCTGGCCTCTACACTCCACTTCGTCTAGCCCTACACTCGATGTGGGGATAAAATCAACCCACTCATCCTTACACTGCAGAACATAGCACCGGTTGCGGCACTAAACAGTAATTGCAGCAAAGCTGCCAATATAGTACACTTCCTCCAATCATAATAAACCCATCCCCATGCAATATGTCACGGTCATGACATAATATCATTCGTGTATGCAATTTACAACTAGCATGCTTGAATACAGTCATACGTAACATAGGGGCATATTAGTCATTTTACCTCATAGGGGCATAACAGTCATTTTATCAATTTGGGGTCTAAGTATACTTACCGACCCAACAGTAGGTCCACAGTCGTCTTGGGAGACCCGTGCAACCTTAACAGTCAAATAATGAAAATGGTCCCAAGGCCCAAAATACGGCCCATATGGGCCCACACGCCCGTGTGGCCCACGAAGCCCAAAAATGGCCTTGGCCGTGTGAACTACACAGCCTAGCCCAATAATCTCCACACGTCTGTGTGGGGCCCATGAAGCCGTAGGGCCCAAACCGTACATTTTGGCCCAACGTGGCTCAGAACGGCCTAAGCCCATGAAATCGCTCATGGTGGCCTCTACGATCAAACGCCCACGTTTTATGCATTCGGATTACCACACGAGAAAGCGCACACTCGTGTAACATCAATAGTCATATGTCTTAGCTTTTTCTGATTTACGATTATAGCAGTGTGGTTACACACATGTTTGCGAAGAGTGCTAAAAGTCCACGAGCACCAAAGCCTATATTCATTCAAGGCATTCAATCAGCCTTTTAATCACTAGGGTTAAACACCCTCTTATTAACACTTAATCCCAATATGGTAGTTATTACCTGTCTTGATTGAACAAATACGATTTAACCCACTTAAACTGCTGACCAAGATTGACTTCAGGATCCTTGGCAAAAATCAGCATTACAACCTAATCTTGTTAACCAAAACCCTAAATGCAAATAACTTGAACCAAGTGAACAACTTACCGAAATGTAGAACTAAGAGTGGAGGGTAGCAGTAATTGGCCTACAAAAGTACACCCTAAAACCGAGGCACGAGATGGTGTAATCACCCCTGACAGCAACCGGCAGAGAAAAGAAAATGTTAGAGGGGAAAGCTATTTTGACAGAGAGTAAAGAAAACAATAATTTTGCACTTAAACCTAAGATGGAATACTTGGCTAACCCCAAAACATGAAAAGGGAAGAAAGCTGGAAGAAAGAAATAAAGGGAAGAGTATTCGCAAGAGAAAGCTAATTGAGAGAGAGGAGAGAAGTTAAAGAGCACTTACCCAAAACTGAAACAAACAAAATGGAAAGGAGTGATAAGGTATTCGGCCTAGATAACAAGGTGAAAGGGGAAAAGTATTGAGAGGAAGAAAGGGAGAGAATCGGCCAAAGTATAGTAAGCAAAAGAGGGAAATAATGATCTCAAGAGAATTGAGAGGAAGGGACAGAAGGCATTCAGCCAAAAGGGAAGGAAAAAAAGAATGAAAAGAAAAGTAAGAGCCCCAAAATGCTAACCTAAAACGAACCAAAAAACATGGCCAATATCCCTTGCACTAAACTGTCTCCAAAGAGGAGAAAAAGAGTAAAAGAAGTGATAAAAACAAGTTGAAGAGCAAAGTACCCAAACCAATCCCGAAAACTCCCCAAAACCGAATTCAAAGGGTGCCTACACTCCCAGTTCGGCTCCAACACTCCCTCAACTTCACATCCCCTTGATTCTCTCCTATAATCTCTCTACAAAACCCTCAAACAGATCACTATCCAAATCTCCCCTTCCTCTTTCTAAATTTCAGCTGCACCATCCCCTAAGCCCCTTAAACACTCCAACCGTCAAAGCATTAGAGTTCCACTGACAACCTCTCACACGGTAACTTGCAAAATAAAACACACATTGCACGTAGTAGGACTCGAACTCTAGTCTCATAGTAAGAGTAACACCCTACTATCTCCTAGACCAGCAGACTTTTTATGACATGTTTTACCAACATTTATTTAAGAAGCCTACTGACTAGAGACATGGTTTAATCAAGTAAAATCAAAACTTTGTACAAGCCAAGGCTTGAACCCAAGACTTCTTAGACTCTCTCAGAACACATAACCACTGAAGCAGATAGACAATTGTGTAACACAACAACAAAAATGAATGCTTAGATTTTGGGGCATTACAACTCTACCCCTTAAAAGAAAATTTCAGCCTCGAAATTTACCTTGTTAAAATAGATGAGGGTATTGTTGTTGTATCGCCTCCTCAGGTTCCCACGTGGCCTCTTCTGAGCTATGATTACGCTAAAGTACCTTAACCAATGGGATAGACTTCTTCTTTAACACTTTTACATCACGCTCAAGAATATGAACTGGCTCCTCCTCGAAAGTTAGATTCAACCTAACCTCAATCTCCTTAGTCGAGATAATATGCGTTGGATCAGATAGATAGCGCCTTAGCATAGAGATGTGAAACACATCGTTAATCCGATCCAACTTTGGAGGTACCTCAAGTTGATAGGCAACTGGTCCCATATGTTTCAATATGCGGTACGGCCTAATGAACATAGGGCTTAGCTTGCCCTTCCGTCCAAACCTTAGTATCTTCTTCCATGGTCAGACCTTGAGAAATAATAAATCCTCTATAGAATACTCAATCTCCTTATGCTTCAGATTTGCATAAGACTTCTGTCTGTCAGATTTTGCCTTCAGTTGATCCCAGATTAGTCTAACTTTATCCTCAATATCAGAAACTAACTCAGGGCCCAGAACACGCTGCTCACCCACCTCAGTCCAACATGAAGGAGTACGACACCTACGACCATATAATGCCTCGTAAGGTGCCATCTGTATGCTCGACTGGTAGTTATTGTTATAGGCAAACTCTGCTAATGGCAAGTAGTCCTCCCAACTGCCTCGAAAGTCTATCACACAACTCCTTAACATGTCCTCTAATATCTGAATCACCCTCTCTGACTGACCATCTTTCTGAGGATGGAACACAGTATTGAAGTCCAACCTTATGCCCAAAGCCTTGTGTAACTTCTTCTAGAACTGTGACGTGAAACGAGGATTTCTATCAAATATTATGGAAACTAGTACCCCATGCAGCCTTACTATCTCAGCCACATACAGTTTAGCCAGCTTCTGCAATGAGTAATCAGTACGGACTGGTATGAAATGAGTAGATTTGGTTAATCGATCCACGATGATCCATAATGCATCCTTCTTAGCAGACGTTAAGGGCAGCCCACTCACGAAGTCCATAGTCACTCTCCCACTTCCAAAGTGGAATCTTAACTGGCTGAAGCAACCTTGAAGGTAACTGATGTTCAACCTTGACCTATTGGCAAGTTAGACATTTACGCCTAAGACCTGGCCACCAATATAACTCACGAAGGTCTCGGTACATCTTGTTCCCACCGAGATGCATAGCATAAGGACTACTATGCACCTCTCGCAGTATAGACCGCCTCAAATCAGTATCCCTCGGTACACAGACTCTCCTACAGAAACACAGTACCCCTTCGCTATTCAGTCCAAAATCTGAAGTTTCCCCACTCTCAATCTGCCAGAATAGAGGACCTAGTGACTCATCCTCCAACTTTTTACCCTTAATCTGCTCAATCCATATCAGTTTGACCGAAAGTTCAGCCAACAGACTACTATCATCAAATAAGCTAAGACGAGCAAACATTGACCTCAAATCCGTCATACCCCTAAGGCTCAGTGTGCCAGCCACCACATTGGCCTTACCAAGATGGTATTCAATCGAGCAGTCATAATCTTTAGGCAGCTCAATCCATCTACGTTGACTAAGATTTAGCTCCTTCTGAGTGAGGAGGTACTTGAGGCTCTTGTGATCTATGTAAATAATACACTTCTCACCGTACAGGTAATGCCTCCAAATTTTTAGCGCGAATACCACCACGGCAAACTCCAAGTCATGCGTCAAATAATTCTCCTCACGAGTCTTAAGCTGGCGAGACGCATATGCCACCACCTTACTCTGTTGCATCAAAACACAACCCAAACCAACGTGTGATGCATCACTGTAGACACTAAACTCTTTCCCAGACTCTGGCTATATCAAGACAGAGGCCTAACTCAGAATTTTCTTAAGTTTCTCAAAAATTTCTTGCTGAGCATCAGTTTAGTTAAATGACACACCTTATGCAACAACTTAGTCAGAGGTGCATCGATCAATGAAAACCTCTCAACAAACCGTCTATAATACCCTGCCAGACCTAAAAAACTTCAAATCTCAAATACCTTCTTAGGCTGCTTCCAATACAGAACAGCTTTAATTTTTTTAGAATTAACCCTAATCCCTTCAGCAAATACCATATGGCCTAGAAATGTTACCTCCCGTAACTAGAACTCGCATTTACTGAATTTGGCGAACAGTTGTTTTTCCTTTAGAATTTACAGAAAAACTAGGAGATGTGCATCATGTTCATCTTTAGTTTTTGAGTACACTAGGTTGTCATCTATAAAAACTACTATGAACCGATTTAGATAGGGCTGGAACACTCGATTCATCAAATCCATAAAAGCCGCTAGTGCATTCGTCAGTCCAAACGGCTTCACTAGGAACTCGTAATGACCATAATGAGTCCTAAACGTTGTCTTATAAACATTAGCCTCTTTGACTCTCAGTTGATGGCACCCCAATCAGAGATCAATCTTAGAGAAGACCGAAGCTCCTCGAAACTGGTCGAATAGATCATCAATCCTCGGTAGGGGATACTTATTCTTAATAGTCAATTTATTCAGTTTCCGGTAGTTGATGTACGTACGCATGGATCCATCCTTCTTTCTTACAAATAAAACCGGTGCTCCCCACGGGGACACACTAGGGCGGATGAACCCTCGATCCAGTAACTTTTGAATCTGAGCCTTAAGCTCCACTAACTCCTTTGGTGCCATTCTACAAGGGGCGATGGACATCGGAGCTGTACTAGGCAAGAGCTCAATCCCAAACTCAACTTCACAGTTTGGAGGTAACCCAGGTGGCTCATCAGGAAAAACATCTGGAAAGTCCTGAGCTATTTTGATATCCCTAATAAAAGAACCCTTGGAATCTGAAACACCGATGTAGGCTAGATACGCCTCACAACCCTTACAAACCAATTTCTCATCCATTAGTGTAGAAGTCACATTTGACAAATAATTCCGACACTCCCCAATTACAACTACCTCATCACCCTCCGCACTTTTCAGTACCACCTATTTAGCAGCGCAATCCAATTTCCCTTGATGTTTAACTAGCCAGTCCATACCCAGTATTAAATCGAATTCTCTAAAAGGGAGTTCCATTAAATCTGCCAAAAAGATCATTCCTTGAACCTCCAAAGGTACATCCTTAAAAAGTTTATTTACCCTCACTAACTGCCCTAATGGACTCAACAAGTAACCTCACTCGTAGTGTTTTCAACCATTATACCTAAAGTCTCAGATACAGTACATGCTATATAAGAATGCGTAGACCCAATATCAATCAGTGCAATACAATGTACATTATGGATAAAGAACGTACTTGTAGAAACATCTGGGGCATCTCCGTCCTCTCGGCGACATGTGTCATAAACCAGTGTTGGCTACCTCGCCTCAATATGTCCAGCACCTTTGCCTAGTACTCCACGACTACGACCAATACCATTTCTACCTCTGGCCTGACCACGGCCTCTCGGTGGCTGAATAGTACCCATACCAATAGCTTGCATCTGATCGGGCCTCCATGGATAATCTCTGATACGGTGCTCTAATGATCCGCACCTCAAACATGCCCCAATCCTTTTCCAGCATTCGCCTTGATAGTGTCTCCCACAATCCACACAGGGCTGCGGTCCAGTAGTAGCAACAGGGCCCCAACTCTGACCGGCGCAGTAACTTTGGTCTTTTTCTTAGGCCTCACAAATGAACTTGAGGGCTCTGAATCCCTCTTGTTCCTACCTCTTTCCTTTTCACGATTCTGGCACTCAGCGCGTTTCACATCCTCGGCTATCTTCGCCTTATCCACTAAAGCTGTAAAATCTCATTTCCTCTGTGGAGCTATCAGACCCTTAAATCATCCCTGAGGCTGTCTTCGAATCTTACACAATTCTCATATTCAGTTGCCACCATCCTATGGGCATAGTGGCTAACTGGTAAAAATTCAGCCTCATATTCAACCATAGTTTATCCCCCTGAGACAAATTCAGAAACTCTCTCCTTCAGGCATCCACATAACTAGCGCTCACATATTTTCCTTGGAATGCAGTCTTGAAACATTCACAGGTCAACCGGCCGGGCTGAGTACCCTCTTTAACTGTAAGCCACCACTGATAGACTTCATCTCGTAAAATGACGCTGCACCTTTTAATTTCTGCTCGGGGGTGCAGTGGAGGTAATCCATGATCCTCTCTGTGGCTTGATCCAATATTCAGCCACATTAGCAGCAACTCCAACAATACCTCTAAAAATCTTCGCCCTATTAGACCTGAGTCGTTCTGTCACCAACCCACGGCCCACAGTACCAGTCTTGGTCCTAGAGACCCTCTCCAGAATTCAAAACATAGCTTGGGACAATACGTCATCCCCAGCCGTACAATCATGAGACCCAGTCTCAGTCACAGGTGAAGCCGGAGCCTCTCTAGCTTCAACGTTAGGCATATGGCCCGATGACAAAGACTCAACTCGAGCACCTCCACGGCCACTGTCGTAGCCTATTGTACCCCTTCCACGAGAACCTCTGGTGCTTATTATCAATTTACGTGTTATCTGTTTTAACAATTTTATGCATCATTTTATAGTTCCAGTGTTTATTAACGAATATTTTATGGAAAATATTATCAGTAATTCAGAGTTTTGTTTTCGTAGATCGTAGTCTTATTACAGTTTTAGGTTACCCTAAACAGAGTGTTTAAGTACAGTCTATTGCCTACAGTAATATCAGTATTTCAATTTAAACAGGTAGTAGTTTTAGAGAACTTACAGAATTGGCGTCAGAGGCTCGGTAGACCACACATTCAGTAAAAACATTTCAAAATACCTTTCAATCATTTGAAACAGTTCTTTTTGAGAATTTCAAGTTTTTAGAGGAAACTCAAATCCACAGTCAAGTTTTGCAACCTGGCTCTGATACCACTAAATGTAACACCCCAAACCCTGCCTAGACGTTATGGCCAAATTTGGCGATGTCATATTAAAGGTTTTTTCGAAAAACATGATTTCGTTAAAAAATTTGTTCGATATTAAAACCTCTTTGTGCTATTAGAATGTCTCGTTCATTGTTAAAACTCAAGTTGTTTAGCAAATTGATAATCATATTAAATTGATGTTACTTTTTAAAATATTGTTTGCAGCAGAAGCTTTTAAACTATATTGCATAAACGTGGTGTTTTGAAAAACATTTATCTTTTTGAAACACGTCTTTTTCTTACGTCTAGTTGTTTATATCAATGCAAGTAAAAATCCCAAATTAAAAGTTAAAACTTTAAAGAGGGCTTATTACATAGAAATACCCAAATTTAAATTACTTATAAATTTAAAATCCAGAAAAAAGGCATGAGCAGATGTGTGGCCATTTTTGAATCCTTCGCAGCACCGATCCGCCTAAGGATTACCTGCACAGATAAGCAAAAGGGTGAGTTTATGAAACTCAAGGTGTAATCCCAAAAACAAACAGTCAAACAGGTATTACGCAAATACAGTCTGGGCCTAAGCCCGTTTCATTATCAGTCCAATCTCAGTTAGGGCCTTCGCCCATTTAGTAACAGTATCAGTGCGGGCCTTAGCCCAATTTAGTAACAGTATCAGTACAAAATGCAAACAGAAATCCTACCCAACCAGCCTATACACTCCTCTCCGTCCAGCCCTACACTCCATGTAGGGATAAAATCAACCCACCCATCCCTACACTCCAGAATATAGCACCGGTTGAACCAAATGCATTAACATCAGATACTCGGGAAATGCTCACACAAGCTATGAATGTAACATGAAATCGTATATGCTCACATGAATTGTTAAATGGACCTACTCACACGAGCTGTGGGTCGAGATGTTAAGCTAACGATGTTGTTCCAATGAGCTATAGAGAATCCACAACAAATGCAGGATCTCAGCCATTGGTAGGACATCCAAGACCAACACGCGAAACTATAAATAACCCCTAATGACATATCATTTATAAGTATTCAAGAGGTTCAATCAGGTCCATTGTGCATATCCAAATCCTTTAATTGCATTCTATTATACAATTTAAATATATACTTCCATGAAATGCACATTCTTCAAACATACAACTCTTAATCTAAACTATACATAGTATAATATTTATTAACATTTCATTCAAAACATCAAGTAATAAATTTAATCCTTATCGAACTTCCTTCTACTAAAATGGTTGCAACAAATAGAACCGACAACTAGTTTTAAACTTTAGCTTTTTCTTGATTTAAATCCGATTGGTTCGTTTTGTGATCTAGATAATAATTTTCATTCAAATAGCTTAAGATAATTAACTCAAACCTACAACCCTTACCAATATGAATTTAAAAATTTAACCCCAATGTTTTAACCTTTATGCAATTTAGCCCTTAAACCTGAAACTTGCAAATATATCATTTTTAGCTACCTAACAGGCTAGTCGGATTCCTTAGGGCTTCTAACCAACCTATATTTATCACTATTTCACCATATTTACATGAAATTTTACTATTTTCACAAATGGGTCCCCAAACATTAAAATCACTAAAAATCACTTAACAAAATAAGCTTATTTATCAACCAAGCTTAATATTATATTAATTAAGTTTAATAACACACCCAATCCATTCATGGTAAGTCCTTACAATTTTAACAATTTTATAAATTGAAACCTAGGTTAGCTAGATTAAGTTTAAATGATCATAAAAACATAAAAATCATTATAAATGAACCTCAAATACATAAACATGCAAAGAAGAGAGCTTGGCCGAACCTCCTTATCCTCATTGGCATTCGGTTATGAGGAAGAAGAACATAAGAAAATTGAAATGTTTGCTTTTGTTTATTATATTTTAACTTAACCTTATTTTATTTATTAGTTATACCATTTGATTTTGGTATGATTGCCATATAAAACCTTATGACTTTATAAATTTAACTATTTAGCATCTTTATCTAATAGAATTTAACTTTTGTATCGTTTACAATTTAGTTTTTTTTACCTAATTAACTATTTAAACATTAAATTTTCTTAACCAAAATTTAGTATGACTTTAATAAATACTCGTAAATATTAAATGGATAATATTTACTAACTTTTTTTTAGAATTGTTGTAACAGTTCGGTTTTGACCCTAGTCGGAATAGTGGTTTCGGGACCACATATCCGAGTGAAAAAATATTTTAATATTATTTTCTATGTCTGTGATATGTGAATTTTTATCTGTGAGGTTTCTGTGATTTAATTTGTCTGTTTCTGTGCTCGATTTTACAAAAAGGACTTAATCACATAAAATGAAAAAGTTGCATGCTAATTGTTAATGGGGTTATTTGGCCTTGGCTTTTAAAATAAGGGTCCTTGCATGGTAATTATACCATTGATAAAGTAAGTGGACAATATTGGGCATGTGTTAGGTGAATTTAATGTTTTATAATAAAGGTTATTTTTGTAATTTGTAAATTAAAGCTTAAATAAATAAAAACAAAACAAAAGGTGGCCTTATTATCTTCTTGTTTAGCCAAAACTTAAGAAATAAATAGGGGTTTTTTCAGTTTTTGAAATTTTGACACTTTGGATGCTCGATTCGGATATGTGTTTTGCTCCGTTTTTTATAATTTCTACGTTTCTGTTATCGTTGCTTTGTGTTCTTCAAAACCCTGTCTGAACTTCTGTTTTTTTTTAAGATTATGAAATGTGCCATTGATGATTATATGAGCTTTGTAATGTTTTTATATGGATTATGAAAGATATATGTGAGATTAACATGTTTTGTTCTTGAATTTTTTATGGAATAGAGCTATTTCGGCTAATTTGTGAAAATGAGGTTTTGAAGGACTAAATTGTAAATTAAATATGTTATTTGGGCTTGTATAGAAGCTATGTATATTCGGACAAGCTATAGTCTTGGTGAATTTTGCATATTTGTGATTTTTTGAAAAATGGACTAAATTGTCAAAGTGTGAAAATGTAAGGGCTAAAATGCAAAGTGCCCTAAATATGTGTTCATGGATTATTTTGAATGAAATGAATGATTGAATGGTTGAATTTGAATTGTATTAGATCAAGAACAAAGAAAATCAAACTTAGATCGAGGGAAGTCCAAAATAGTCGAATAGTCGACTCATTTCCGTCCGAAATTCGTACGAGGTAAGTCAAATTACAATTACGTTTTAAATTGACTAAATTCTGTGCATACAAACTATAATCTATATTGGAAGACCTTGAGAGCCTGATGAATAAATTTCGAGTAAACTCCGATAATATGCTAGTATCTGAAAAGCTCTGTATGTTTCTAAAAGAATGTTGACATTGATCTGAGATATCGTGTAAGACCGTGTCTGGGACACAGGCCTCGATTTGAGATTTACGTGTAAGACCATGTCTGGGACATAGGCATCGTATCTGATTTCATGTAAGACCCTATCTAGGACAGAGGCATCAATACTGAATTACATGTAAGAACACGTCCGGGATGTCGGTATTGTACCCGTTTATGACTATCTGTATCATTTCTGAACCGTCTAATGATAGAGTACGAGATATGGGAATGAATATATGAAATGTATAATCTATACAGGTACGTTTGTATCGTATAAGTTTCTGAATATGAAAGACTCTGTTTCTATGAAATAATGAATGCGAAGTATGTATGAAATCATGGAAATGAAACATGACATGTATACAAGCAAATGAGGATGGTTAAGCTCATGAACTATTCTGTGAAATGGATATGAATTCTTGCTATTCATTTGTTCTTTATATGATTTAATAGTTAAACCAAATGTATTTGGCTTACTAAGCTCTTTGTAGCTTACTCGGTGTGATTTCTGTCTATTTTACAGTTATCGTAGCTACTGAAGACTCGGGGATAGTCGAGGATTATCACCACACTATCGAACTCATTTTGGTACTTTTGAAAGTGTAAATATTTTTAAGTATGGCATGTATAGGCTAGAATGTCTATGTAATTAAGCTTTGATATATATATATGTTATGCCATGAGAGTTGGCTAG
This sequence comes from Gossypium hirsutum, assembly GCF_007990345.1. Taxonomy (NCBI): domain Eukaryota; kingdom Viridiplantae; phylum Streptophyta; class Magnoliopsida; order Malvales; family Malvaceae; genus Gossypium; species Gossypium hirsutum. Next base: position 53,650,004 of record NC_053435.1, read on the forward strand.
CAAATGGTATGTTTGTGCTTAGTTTTGGTAAATGGTTTGTGATGCCAAATTGTGTATGCTTGTAATGGTTATATGGCCTTGTATGTGGTGGTCATTTTGAAATATGCCAAGTTGAGGAAATAGTAAGTTTAAGCATGTTTTGAGCATGGAATTGGCTAAAAATTTTAGTATAAATGTTGTTTAATATTACTTGTAGGAATGACCCAAAAAGGGGTGGCAAATTGGCTTAAACCAAGCCTGCATTATGCCACACGGTCAGTGAACACGGGCGTGCCTTGTGGCTATGTATGCAAAGTAGTAACCTCTTAAGACCACACGGTTAAGACACATGGGCGTGTCATATGACCATGGGCTTAAGTCAATAGCTAGCTAAGTATTACACAGTCATGGCACATGGCCGTGTTTGTTGGCCGTGTGTAAAAGTCAATATATAATTTCTGTTTTGGCACGGCTGGATCACATGTATGTGTCTGGTGCCCGTGTAAGGCACATGGCCTGGTCACACGGGCGTGTGACCTCAACAAAATTGAAATTTTTTTTTAAGATCTGAAAGTTCTGAATGTGCTCGGTTTAGTCCCGACCTTTTTCTAAAAGTATGTCTTAGGTCTTGGAGACCTCCATAAGGGATGAATTGTTGATTTGCTTATGCAATAATACTATGTGATATCTGTGATTCTGTATTTATCTGAAATGTTCTGTCTGTCTGGTAATGCCCCTTACCTATTCTGGTGACGGTTACAGGATAGGGGTGTTACAATTGTGGTCCCAAAACCACTATTTTTGACACCACTAAAAATGGGCTACTACAACTAGGACAACCTGGTAGTGGAAAGAAGACTTTTATTTTTAGCTTCTATGGTCAGCTTCATTATCATCGAAGAAAAATCAGAGGTGTTCTTCATTGATTTCAAAGGAACTAATTGTTAAGCTTATAGAAGTTATCCTCTTTAAGCTAATTGTTGGTAAATTTTTCAATCCTGCTTTAAGTTTAACCAGATATGAAGAGGTAGTCATAAGACTTATTCATTAGAATTTTTCATCTGAAATACTGGACAAGAAGAAAACTTCCTTCTGGAAACTATTTGCATGATTATCGATTCTTGTTATTATTTTGCCATGGCGATGACTTCAATAGATTAAGTATTGAACTGGCAAATCGTGATACGTGCAAATGGTCGTGTAGCCTCTGGTCGGACAAGAGTATGTTGCAAACTAGATTGGCAAATCATGTCCAAGGAATGTGAATAAAGTGAAAGAAATGACTACGAAAAAGGACTTGGGTATGTGGCTAACATGAAAAGAGCGATCGATATGGTCAAATGGGCATAAGGAATATGCCAAAGCAATAGTAAGCTGGCGTATAGTCTTTTGTGATTGGTAAGCAAAATTTCCCACGTTTCTGAATTATCAAAACCTGGTCAAATTTAAAACATTGTCTAAACTTCTTCAATATGGCCTATGAGACTCCAAACGTTCATTTAAAAACCATTCGGGACCAATTCGAGTTCTTCAACGAACTCTGAAAAATAACACTAGACACAGGGGCACACGCCTGTGTGGGAGGGGCAACACGCCCGTGTGACCAATTCGACATGGTCGTGCTGTTGGCCCGTGTGGTTCACACAGCCTAAGGATACAGGGACACACCTGTTTCCTTTACCCGTGTGGAATTAATTTCAATTTCGAACCTATAGGGGTTTTCACACGGCCTGGCACATGCTTGTGTCCATGGCCCGTGTCCCTCACACGGCCATGACATGCTTGTGTCTTAGCCTATGTGCAAAAACCTGGACATTCTGTTTCTAACGTTGCTTAAGGGTCACACGGCCAAGGCACACATCGTGTGCTAGGCCGTGTCCTTGACACGGCTGAGACACACGACCGTGTCTCTGCCCGTGTGTTTACTGCCATGCATACTAACTTGCAAATTTTCAGTGCAGGGGACACACGGCCGGATTGCACACCTGTGGGGTATACCGTGTGTCACACACAGCTACCCATGTGGGCAAAAAATAAGGCTATCAACCAAGCCTCTTTGTCACCCTTGCTCACACAACCTACACAAAATCAATCAACGCCAATACAAGAATGATCCACATAATTAAAACAGCCACAATAGACAACATTTCACATATGCAATATACTCATCCTTGAAAATAACATATTTTATGTATATATAACAAAATGAATATTAGCCCTCATTCAAGGCTTTATACAAAATAAAGGGTTTTATCCTAAGCCAACACATTTGGCCAATTCCCAATGACACAAAACATTAAAGCCTAAGCCCAATGCATGCCATACTCAAAACAAGTAATCTAAATATACCGAGTGCTTCAGTTGATAGTGTGATTGTTGGCTCTGGCATTCGTTGGTCCTCGAGCTATTTAGGTGGCACTATAAGAAAATGGAAAGAAACAGGGTAAGCATAAAGCTTAGTAAGTTGCACGTAATAAATATAACAACAACTTTACCATTCATCATCATACTCATAGTACTTAAGTAGGCATAAGCACAACTTACTCATCACTAGCCAATACATTTCACATAACATAAATTGAGCTCACATCTCATACATTTCAAATAGGTACCTGTACCACTCACAACATGGTTGTACTTTTCTTGTTTAAGTTAACCTGTGACTCTCCCCGTTGAACCATTCAGAATGCTATTAAATATTCATTAAAACTCAAACATAGGGTATAATGCCGATGCCATGTCCTAGACATGGTCTTACACTGGCTCACACGTCAAGTCGATGCCATGTCCCAGACATGGTCTTACACTGGCTCTGGTAATGTGGTCGAAGCATGTCCTAGACATGTCTTACACTGGCATACAATTAACCCGAATGTCATGGCATGAATATCCGATTTGTTCCTAAGGTTCACCCGGAAGTTCTTCTATCCCAAGATTCATCATACATGATCATTTCCACAAACAAACAATTTATGCTATATCAATTCAAATACATATAATAACAATGTAATTGTATTAATTACATAAAACGTACCTCGGTATACAAAATGTAGGCTAGTCGTTCGGCTTAGTCCACTTGCTTTGGTTTTCCTCGGTCTAGGCCCGAATTTTGCAATTCTTGCTCTATAATGATAAAAATTCAAAAATTTAATCATTTTAATGATCTAGGTACTCAACATTTTATAATTGGTCAAAATGACCATTTTGTCCCTATACTATTACAAAAAGACCATTTTACCCCTAGGTCCGAAAGTCAATTTTTATCGAATTTCTTCATATCTTAAGCCTATCCGTACCCTTTTTACTCTTATAGCAACCCAAAATTTCCATTATTTTTCACATCTATCATCTAATTTTCAACTTATGTAAAAGGGTCCCTAGTTAAGGTTTCCTTGAAAACTACTTTACAAAACTTGTTTATTACACAACCATAACTCATATTCTTCCATAAAATTTCAGAAAACAACATGTTTACTATTACGGAAAAACCCTAAAATTTTAACTATTTAGCAAAATAGTCTTCTCATTTGAAAGCTCATGCTATAAGGGGTCCAAAAATACAAAAATCGTCAAGAAAAACTATCAAAATCACTTACTTGTGAAGGTAAAGAGTGGCTACAATTTTTCAAGCTTCTAAACCCCTATTTTTTCTGGTATTTTCGATGGTGAAGAAGGTGAGAAAAAGATGACACCTTTTCTTCTTTATTTTATTTCATTTTGGTCAAAGAATTTACCAAATTTCTACCAAATTTTGACTTTTTCCATCATTTGTCTCCTATGGCCGGCCATCACCTATCCAATGGTCTATTTACCCTTTAAAGACCCTCAATTTTGGTTCTCTAGCTATTTGACACCCTTAGCTATCAAAATAGGACTTTTGCACTTTATGCAATTTAGTCCTTTTTAACAATAAAGCATGAAATCGTTAAAATTAACTCACTAAAATTTTCGTACTCTCATATAATATTGCCACAACACATAAAATAATATTAAAAATAAATTCTCTACCCTCAGATCAGTGGTCCCGAAGCCACTATTCCAACTAAGCCCAGAATCGGGCTATTACAATTCTCCCCCTTAGGGATTTTCGTCCCCGAAAATCTTACTGGTGAATAGGTTTGGGTATTGATCTCTCATGGTCTCTTCGGGTTCCCATGTGGCTTCTTTGACCCCATGTCTATGCCATAATACCTTAACCAGTTCTATGCTCTTATTCCTCAATTGCTTAAACTCCCAAGCTAAAATCTTAACCGGCTCTTCGCCATAAGTCATATCCGGCTGAATCTCAACCTCAGTTGGCGCGATCATATGTGAAGGATCTTATCTATATCGACGTAACATGGACACATGAAACACATTGTGAATCTTTTCCAACTTCGAGGGCAAAGCCAACCGGTAGGCAACAGGTCGTACTCTCTCAGTAATTTCATAAGGTCCTATGAAACGAGGACTCAACTTGCCCTTTCTACCAAATCCGAGGACTTTCCTTCACGGGGATACTTTCAAAAACACTCTATCACCAACTTGAAACTCAATTTCCTTACATTTCAAATCTACATAGGATTTCTATCTACCCGAAATGGCCTTCAAACAATCGCGAATCACTTTAACTTTTTCTTCAATCTCCCTGACTCTCTCAGCTCGGTCCAATATAAAGGCGTTCGGCATTTACGCCAATACAAAGCCTCATAAGGCACAATTTTTAGACTTGATTGATAACTGTTGTTATATGCGAATTCAACCAGCAATAAATACTTTTCCTAACTGCTTTGAAACTCAAGAACACAACACCGTGACATGTCTTCTAATATTTGTATTACCCTTTCTGACTGACCGTCAGATTGCGGATGAAAAGTTGTGCTAAAATTCAACTTTGTCCTCAAAGCTTCTTGTAACTTATTCCAAAACCTCGAGGTAAACCTCAGATCCCTATCCGAGATAATCGACAAAGGCACCCCATGAAGTCACACCATCTTCGAAACATACAAATCAGCCAATTTCTCAAGGGAGTAGTCAGTACACACTGGTATAAAATGTGCCGACTTGGTAAGTCTATCAACAACGACCCAAACGGAATCCTTTTTCTTTTGCGTCAAAGGCAACCCTGACACAAAATCCATGGTTACCCGGTCCCATTTCCACTCTTGAACCATTACAGGCTGAAGCAAACCTGAGGGTACTTGGTGTTCGGCCTTCACTTGTTGACAAACTAGACACTTAGAGACAAACTCAGAAATGTCTCTTTTAATTCCTGACCACCAGTACATTTTCTTCAAGTCATTGTATATTTTCACATTACCCGGATGGATAGACAAGCAACCCCTATGTGCCTCTCGTAAAATCTTCTGAATGAGCTCATTATCCTTGGGTACACAGATCCTATCTTGGTACATCATACAACTGTCGTTACTAATATAGAATTCTGATTCACTTCCCGTCTTACACTGAGTCATTTTAGCTTGCAAGTCCTCATCACTTTTCTAAACCTCACATATCTCTTGAAGGAACATAGGTCTAGCTCTCACCTCGGCTAAAATCAAGCCATCATCAATTACAGTCAGCTGAGTATTCATAGCACTCAGGGGGAACAATGATTTTCTACTCAAAGTATCAGCGACTACATTCATCTTTTCGGGGTGGTAGTCAATCACCAACTCGTAATCCTTCCAACCACCTTCGTTGCCATAAATTCAGCTCCTTCTGAGTCATCAAATACTTTAGACTCTTATGGTCAGTGAACACTCGGCATCTCTCGCCATTCAAATGGTGTCTCCAAATTTTCAGTGCAAACACAATGGTGGCCAACTCTAAATCGTGCGGTAACACCCCTCGCCCATATCTGATGCCAAGATAGAGTTCGACGCGTTACCGAGGTTTCATACTTACAAACATAATAAATCGGCTCATTCAATATTTCCTAGTATTTAAAACTTTTCAAACATGTACATCTCGTCCCTTACACATGCCTTCGAGGCGTAAAACATACCTAGAGGCAGTTCGGGACAAAACTAGGAACACTCATAAACTTTGGGCCTTTTTGAAAATTTCCCTTACTTTGAAGTGTCACACACCCGTGTGGCTTGGGACACACCCGTGCCCTCGGCTCGTGTGCAACACTGACTTTAATCTTATCATACAATTAGGGACACACGACAAGACACACGCCCGTGTGGCCTACCCGTGTACAACACTGACTTAAAATTTTAGGTGCAGGGGACGCACGGTCATAACACACACCCATGGGGGTAAGCCGTGTGTCACACACGACCTAGACACATGCCCGTGTGTCCAACCGTGTGGACCCTAATAGGTTATTTCCAAGCCTTTGGTCACCCTTTTCATCACTTATACTTAATGATTGTCAAATGCAAAGTAAAACATGATTATACTCTTATAAGTGTTCTTGGCAAAACTTATTGCATGGAAACCTCATATCATTGTTTTCACACATGGTAGGTTATTTCCCATCTTGTATTTAAGAGAATTCCATGTCTCTTTAACACATTCAAGATTGGTTCTTTCTTAAGACTCATTGTCAATTATAAACAAACCATCACATATGAATATAAACATGCATAGGTTTGTAGGTCATAGCTGACTTCAAAATAAGCCAATTCCCATGGCCATATACAAAAATATAGGTACATCTTTACATTCCTTCATTTGGCAATTCAAATGACACATATAACAAAATACTCAAAAGCCCTATACATGCCATTGAACAAAATAGAAATGTCTTTATACCAAAGCTGGACTAGTTGATAGTGTGTTGACTCTCCAACCGTCTTCCAATCCTTACGATTCCTCGAGCTCTGTAAGATAGGGAAAAGAGAGGGGTAAGCATTTACATGCTTAGTAAGCTCGAATAACTAGAAAGTAAACTTACCAAGTAATTAGCATACAACCAAATTGGGTAATAAAATCAATAAGCATGAAATGGCTTCCCTATCACATACACTCAATCAATGAGTTAGTTACATAACAAAGCACCATGTAATTTATCTTAGATGAGCTCATCATTCAACATCTTATTTTGTACATATATCTCATATTAATCTCGTTGAGTTTCTAGGAAATCTCGATGGAATATCCATTAACCGTCAATTCATACAAATGATCGTTTCAGGTATGCACTCCCGTGAACCTCACATCTTACGGTGGGATTACCAGTCCAGGCTAAATCCCCTATATAATGAACTCATAAGGTGATGTCGGGATTACCAGTCCAGGCTAAATCCCTTAAAATGACAAACACCTTCACTGAGCTCGGATTTGAATTACTAGTCCAGGCTAAATTTAGACCCTAATCGAATTACCTGTCCGGGCTAAATCTTTAATGCACATATATTCTTCGGGAGGCTCGATCATCTAAAGGAACACCTGTCTGGGCTAGATCCTTCTCATAATTGAGATCAACGGATTACCCGTCCAAGCTAAATCCTTACTGCAACACATGTAGCATCTCATTACACATGTAAATCATGGTTTATCCATCAAATTTCCTTTTTTAACCTCAACCGAGATATTTTTCAACAAGTCATTATCAAAGATGCATTTCATATATTTTTATGCCATTAACAAATGCAATTATCATGCATTCATAAATCATGTAATTGTGCATATTATGAGTTTACTTTGAGTTCTCTGAACTTACTTGGTATTCGTTTCGATGTTGTGCTTCGGTTATTCCAAAACCTTTCGTTTTCCTCGACCGACCTCCGAAATTTATTCCTTGGAGTCTATAACAACAAAATTAAATCAATAACACTCTACATTATACTTTTCAAGTCTAAATTCCACCCCCGGTCCAACTAACCATTTTGCCCCTAACCTTTCACATTTTTACAATTTAGTCCCTATGCTCGTATAATGAAACACATGCAATTTCTACCTTACCCAAGCCTAGCTGAACACTTTTCCCTCTTATGGTAGCTCATATTTTTTATTATTTTCACATTTCTACCTCACATTTTACAAGTTTTGCAAAAAGGTCCCTTTAAGGGTTTTTCATGAAAATCACCTAGGAAAAGATGTTTAACACACATCCAACTTTCATATTCCTCCATAATCTATCAAAATACAAGTAACTCATGCATGGGTAAATTTTTAAACATGAACCCTAGCATGAAATATGGGTAGAAATGGAGAGAGTAAGCTACCGAGATTTTAAAAATACAAAAAATATTAAAAACGGGGCTCGGAAGCACTTACTATTGAGCTTGGAAAGCTTGAAAACCCTAGCTATGGAGACCTTTGAAATTTTAGCAGCATGGAGAAGAAGAATGAGCTGATTTTGGTTCATTTTTCCCATTTTATTTCATTAAAATGCCAAATGACAAAAATACCCTTAAGTCCTTTCTTTAAAATTTCATCCATGTAAGCCTATTTTTGTCCAAAAACTTATAAATTGGGAAAATTGCTCTTCAAGACCTTATAATTTATAATCTAAAGCAATTTCATTCAAATTGCTTCTAGAATCCAAATTTTGCAATTTATTCAATTTAGTCCCTAATTTCCAATTGGACACCTTACTTAAAGAATTTCTTCATTAAATTTCAACACATGCATATTATTATACTCTAAACCACATAATAATCATAAAATAAATATTTGATGTCAAATTTGTGGTCCCGAAACCACTATTCTGACTAGGCCCTATTTCAGGATGTTACATGTGCGTCTGGTAATTCTTCTCGTGAGGCTTTAGCTGTCTCGAGGCATATGCTATCACTTTGCCTTCTTGCATGAGTATGTACCCCAATCCATTTAAGGAGGCGTCGCTATATACCACGACTTCTTTCCCTGATTCTGGTTGCACTAGAAATAGAGCCTCGGTCAACAAGGCCTTTAATTTCTCAAAACTTTGTTGGCACTTCTCTGTCCATTCAAACTTGATGTCCTTTTGTAACAATTTTGTCATCAGAGTAGCTATTATTGATAACCCATTTACAAATCTTCTATAGTATCCAGCTAAACCCAAAAAGCTTCGAACCTCTGTCATATTCCTCAGCGATTTCCACTGAATAATGGCTGAGATTTTGCTTGAGTCAACTCTGATTCCATCTCCCGACACGATGTGTCCTAGGAATCAAAATTCTTTAAGCTAAAATTCACTCTTACTGAACTTGGCATATAATTGTTCATCTCTCAAGGTTTGTAAAACAGTTCTCAGATGCTTCGCGTGCTCACTCTCATCACACGAGTAAATTAGTATGTCGTCGATAAAGACCACTACAAACTTATCCAAATACGATCGAAAAATGCAGTTCATCAAATCCATAAACACCACAGGAGAATTTTTTAAACCAAAGGGTATAACAAGAAACTCACAGTGCCCATACCTCGTCCTAAACACGATTTTTGGCACATCTTGCTCCTTAACCCTTAACTAATAGTAGCCCAACCTTAAGTCGGCCTTAGAAAACACCGTGGCTCCCTTCAACTAATCAAACAAATCATCGATCCTTAGCAAGGGGTACTTTTTCTTCACGGTTACCTTGTTGAGCTATCGGTAATCTATACACAATCTCATCGACTCGTCTTTCTTTTTCACAAAAAGTATCACAGCACCCCACAATGAATAACTCGTTCTTGCAAAACCTTTATCTATTAACTCTTGTAATTGAACCTTCAACTCCTTTAACTCTGTTGGAGCCATTCTATACGAAGCAATCAAGATAGGGGTCGTACCAGGAATCAACTTGATGCCAAACTCTATTTCTCTGGTTAGAGGTAATCCGGGCAATTCTTTCGGAAACACATCTATAAACTCACAAACCACCAATACCAATTCAATCTTCGACTCAGACACTTGAGTATTCAGCACAAAAGTGAGATAAGCCTCACATCCTTTCCTCAAATATTTCTCAGTAGTCAAAGACGATATTACTACAAGTGAGTCATCTGGTTCCTCTGGTTCAACCCGAAGAACATTGCCATCTTCACATTTCAACTCAATCGACTTTCTCCCACAGTCCACTACAACACTATAAAAAGTTAACCAATCCATTTCAAGGATTACTGGAAACACGAAAGTTTATGCATTTTTACATACCCTTTTTAGCTTAAAATCATACTGTTTCGATTAAATTCTTTTCGAAAAATAATTAATTTTTATAAAATAATTAAATTATACTTAAAATATGAACATGATGAATTTTAGTTAATTTTATAATTAATTTTGAGTAATTTTGATTATTTTCAACAAAATTGCGCAAAGGGGAAAAAATGGCTCAGCAGGCACTGCTTGAAGCACAAAACCGAGAAGCAATTTGAAGTATCAAGGCAAATTAATTTCTAGCCTAAGACGGTCCAATTATGTGCATTAATTCAAAATATAATTATTTTTAATTTATACCCAATTTAATTTGGGCTAAATAAATTAATATTAATTAATTATGGAAAAAGTGGTCCAGTTGAGCCGAACTGATTGAAGTGAACCGGCCAAAGATTGGGCAGCCCAAAACCAGCCATATGCTGACCCAAATTAGCTTATTAGCTGATTAATTAAGCTTGCAAAGAAGCCCTTTAATTCTTGTCAAATTTGCATTCAAACCCCTCCACAATTGGTGGATTTTTGGATTTGCCCCAAGCCATTTTTAGCAAAGTTGAAGGCATAAACTTTGCCACATAGGTAGACGACCAAGAGGTGGCTCTTTGGCTGCTATTTTTAGCAAATTTCAGCTGCCACACTCAGCTATAAAAGCCTCCCTTGGCTGATCATTCAAAGCATCTCATTCATTCCTTATTCATTTCACAACACTTCTCTCCTCTCTCATTCTTTTTCTCTCATTTTTCCATTTCAATTCCCTTGCTCTTATGTCGATTTCTTCCCTTGGAAAAGGGGTGTTCTTCAAACATTTTGGAGTGACAATTGAGTGTTTATCGAAGCCTTGGTCAGCGAGGAAAACAAGAAGAAAGAATGGAGCAACCAAGTCAACCTCGAAAAACCACCGGATTTTATTCTTGTTCCCTATCTCTTTAATTTTTTCTTGTTGTTATGATGAAAATGTCTGTGAGTATTAATGTTGTTGGAATGGTTAATTTAATCACCTTAGCTAGAATTTAAATTCCTGCTGGGTTGATTGCATTTCATCTTCTTAAATTATTAAAATTGTGTTTATGTTGTTACAGGCCTCGATAAAATGCTTGCTTAAGTAAAATCATGTCTAAGTTATTCTTGCATTACGACTGTGAGGTAACTAATGAATTAATTATTTAAATGGATTGAAATTGTAATTAATTGACACCTTACTTGATCAGTGCATGTTTATTCTTCTAAGGTAGTTGAAGGTTAAATTAACAATGTATCTGACGATATTATTGCCTTGCATAACTTGCAAGATTATTGTGATTAAACTATTTCAAGGTAGGGATACCTTGTTACCTCACATAGTCTTTTATATGCTTGTTAGATTTAATTAATCGTTTGAATTGACATAGGGATATGCAAGATATTAGTTCAGTTTAATGAGTATGTATGTGCAATAACATGTTTGCTTCTAGAATCTATTTAGTCGGTTGAATTGACATAGGGATATGTCAAGAGATGAATGGATTTTGGTATCTAAGTATGTTCATAAGTTAGCAAATTATCGGGTTACCGTGATTTTATTCGTAACAATATAAACATAAGTTTAATAATTCTAAGATAAGAATTGTAATTAATCCAACACAATTATATCATCTTGATTAAATCTTAGTTTGAAATCGTGCATTAGAACGTTCTTTTACTTTATTTTTTATTTATTTTAATTTTCTTAAGTTTTTAATCACCCTCTTTAAACAAAAATATTTTTCTTCACCAAAGTGTTTTAAATTGCATTCATAAATAATCCTTTTCACAGTCCCTGTGGGTACAATAACTCAACATTTACTTGTCACTCTATTACTTGTTGCGATTATGTACACTTGCACATTTCCGTCGTTCCAAGTTTTTGGCGTCGTTGTCGGGGACTATTTTAAAAAGTCATTATTTGTGATTTTGTGAGTTTTACATTTTGATTTATTTTTTCTATTTAATTTTTAACTTAATTAATTTTTCTGTGATTATTTCAGGTGTTTATGAGTATTGACAGAATTATTAACCTACTCCTTATAGACCCTGAGATAGAAAGAACTTTTCGACAGTGAAAAAGACAAGCAAATCAGAGGAGGGCCGAAGAGATGAACTTTGAAAATCCAATCCAACGAAACGAAGCAAACCTTGCTCAAAATCCTATCCTTATTGTTGATGATAGGGATAAAGCTTTACAACAGTATGCCATGCTAGTATTTAATGATCTTAATCTAGGTATTAGAAGACCCAAAATTGAGGCACAACAGTTCGAGCTGAAGCCAGTCATGTTCCAGATGTTTTAGACAGTGGGCCAATTCAGTGGAATGCCTACCGAAGATCTTCACCTACACTTAAGACTATTTATGGAGGTAAGTGATTCTTTCACGTTAGCCAGAGTACCTGAAGATGCATTACGATTGACACTATTCCCATATTTGCTGAGGGACAGAGCTCGAGCTTGGTTGAACTCATTGCCACTGAACTCAATTTCCACATTGCAAGAGTTAGCAGAAAGATTCCTTATGAAGCATTTCCCACCTAGCAAGAATGCTAAGTTGAGGAACGAGATCACTGCCTTCCATCAAATAGATGATGAGTCCTTGTATAAGGCATGGGAAAGGTACAAAGAGTTATTACGCTCATCATGGAATCCTACTTTGCATCCAACTTGAGACATTTTATAATTGTCTCAATGCTCACACGAGGATGGTAGTGGATGCTTCTGCTAATGGTGCTCTCCTTTCTAAGTCTTATAATGAGGCTTGTGAAATTATCGAGAGGATTGCCAGCAACAATTACCAATGGCCAACCAACCGAGCAGCGTCAGGAAGACGAGTTGCTGGAATACATGAAGTAGACGCTCTTATTTCACTCGCATCTCTGGTATCATCAATATCCTCAATGCTTAAAATCTTACTACTAATGGGTCTAACAATTTTGCAGCACAGCCACCAAATCAATTTGAAAATATAGCCTGTGTTTATTGTAGGAAAGGACATTTGTTCGAATAATGTCCATCAAACTTAGAATCCATGTACTACATAGGTAACCAGAACCAAAACCAAGGAAGGCAAGGACTGCAATCCAATTTTTATAACCCATCGTGGCGAAACCATCTGAATTTTTTCCTAGAGTAACTAAGGAGCTGGAACCAGTAATACTTACACCCAACCTAGATCGACCTAGCCACCAAGTTTTCCCCAACAAGTTCAGAAACCAACCCAAGCTGAACCATCCAATGGCTTAGCAAAATCTGTTGAAGGTATACATGGCCAAGAATGATGCCTTAATCCAAAGCCAAACAATATCATTGAAAAACCTAGAAAACCAAATGGGCCAGCTTGCAACTGAACTTAGGAATCGGCCACAAGGTGCTTTACCTAGTGATACGAAAAATTTGAGGAATCCGGGGAAGGAGCATTACAAAGCATTAACATTGAGGAGTGGAAAGACAGTAGAGCCCAACACCATTGAAGCTAATAAGGAGCAAGCTGATGCTCAAGAATCAGAGGAAGTTCAATCGAGCATTGAAATTCTAGTTTCACAAGAACCAGAATCTACAAAACCCAATAAGGTAATTTCAGAACCAACTAATTCTGATCGACTAACAACCCCGTCAGATAGGCAATTGCCACAGAAGACGAATCAACCAGTTCTAGTAAAGAAACCACCCTCACCCTACCCTCAAAGACTTCGAAAGAAGAAGCAGGAGATTCAATGCAAGAAGTTCCTAGACGTACTCAAGCAACTTCATATCAACATCCCGTTGGTTGAAGCACTTGAGCAAATATCGAACTACATCAAATTCATGAAGGATATCCTATCCAAAAAATGAAGACAGTGCATATCTTCAAGACAAACTACCGCCAAATTTGAAGGATCCTGGATGTTTTACCATACCTTGCAACATTAGAGCAACATATTGTGGTAAGGCACTATGTGACTTGGGTGCGAGTATCAACTTGATGCCTATATCAATATTTAGAAAGTTAGGGATAGGTGAAGTTAGACCTACTACGGTTACACTTCAATTAGCAGATCAATCCTTAGCACATCCAGAAGGAAAAATCGAGGACGTATTGGTATGTATAGATAAATTTATCTTCCCTGCTGATTTTTTTATCCTAGACTTTGAAGCAGACAAAGAAGTGTCAATTATCTTAGGAGCACCGTTCTTAGCAATTAGAAGGACCCTTATTGATGTACAGAAGGGCGAGCTTACTATGCGTGTTCAGGATGATTAGGTAACATTTAACATTTTTAAGTTTATGCTATTTCCTGACACAATTGATGATTGTTCTGCAGTATTCGATTTAGAAGATTTAATAGTGGAGAAAGAGCTCAACTATGTAGAGGATCTGTTGGAACAAATTTTGACATCAGATCCTCTGAATGATGAAGAGGAGGATGAGTACTTAGATTTGTTAGAAGCTAAGAAAAAGGGATTTATTCCGCAATCCCGCTTTGAATATTTAAAGTTGGAGAAAAGGGATTATGCCCAACCAAAAGCATCGATAGAGGAGCCACCTAAATTAGAACTCAAGGTACTACCTTCATATCTAAAATATGTTTATTTAGGTAACTCTTCTACTCTACCTGTGATTGTTTCAGTAGAATTAACTACTGAGCAAGAATAGAAATTCATCTTGGTGTTAAAACAATTCAAAAGGGCAATCGGATGGACCATAGCCAATATCCGGGGTATTAGCCTATCTATATGCATGCATAAGATCATAATAGAAGATGGCGAGAAAGGGACGATCGATGGACAACGAAAACTGAACCCTATCATAAAGGACGTAGTAAAGAAAGAAATCATTAAGTGGTTAGATGCGGGTATAATTTACCCTATCTCAGATAGTTCATGGGTAAGTCTGGTCCAGTGCGTACCAAAGAAAGGAGGTATCATGGTCATTGAAAATGAGAATAATGATTTGATGATGGAGAATTTGCATCGATTACCGGAAGCTGAACGAGGCAACTAGGAAAGATCACTTTCCTTTGTTGTTTTTGGACCAGATGTTGGATAAACTCGCGGGGTGAGACTACTACTATTTTTTTGATGGATACTCAGGGTATAATCAAATTATAGTAGCACCAGAAGATCAGAATAAGACAACATTCACCTGCCCGTACGGTACATTTACATTTAGACGCATGCCATTTGGTTTATGTAATGCACTTGCTACATTTCAAAGATGTATGATGTCTACTTTTATTGACATGGTTGAGAAGTATTTGGAAGTTTTTATGGATGATTTCTCAATATTTGGTGATACATAAGAAGATTGCCTAGCCAATCTAGCCAAGGTACTAAGGCGATGCGAAGAAACAAACCTAGTACTCAATTGGGAAAAGTGTCATTTCATGGTACGAGAAGGGATTGTTCTAGGGCATCGGATAACGAGACATGGAATCGAGGTAGATAAAGCAAAGGTAGATGTTATTCTAAAACTCCCACATCCAACATCTGTAAAAGATGTTAGGAGCTTTTTGGGCCATGCCAGTTTTTATCGAAGATTCATCAAGGACTTCTCCAAAATTGCTAAACCCCTGTGTAAATTATTAGAGAAGGACTCGACGTTCAAGTTTGATGAGGAATGCTTAAAGGCTTTCAAAGATTTGAAGAGTTGATTAGTTACGGCACCCATAATAGTCACAGCAGACTGGGATCTGCCATTCAAATTGATGTGTGACACGAGTGACTTCGCGGTAGGAGCCGTTATGGGCCAACGAAGGAACAAAGTTTTTCATCCCATTTACTACACAAATCAAACTCTGAGAGGAGCTCAACTGAATTATACGGTAACAGAAAAAGAGTTACATGCTATTGTGTTTGCTTTTGACAAGTTTCAATCTTATCTTATAGGTACCAAGGTCACTGTCTATACGGACCACTCGGTAATTAAGTACTTACTCTCTAAGAAAGATGCTAAGCCGAGGTTGATCTGATGGGTACTTCTACTTCAAGAGTTCGATCTAGAAATTCAAGAATGAAAGGGAGTGGAAAATCAAGTAGCAGATCACTTGTCCAGATTGGAGCCGCAAGAAGGGAACTCTCCTCTTATACCAATTCAAGAAACATTTTCGGATGAACATATACTAAAGGTAAATCATGTCTATAATACCCCTTGGTTTCCTGATATTGCTAACTATTAGCTTATGGTTTGATGTCGATTGATAAGACATATCATCAAAGGAAAAAGTTTCTTCACGATGTGAAGTACTATTTCTGGGAAGAACCATACTTGTTCAAGAAGTGTGCAGATCAAATAATTAGGAGATGTATGGCAAAAGATGAAGTACAAAAGATTCTATACCATTGTCACTTAGCTCCAAGTGGAGAACACTTCGGAGGTACTTGTACTATAGCCAAAGTATTGCAAGCTGGATTATTTTGGCCAACACTATTCACGGACGCATACGCTTACTTAAAGAGTTGTGATCAATGTCAAAGGGTTGGAAATGTCACCAGTAGAAATGAGATACCTTGAATAAACATCATTGAGGTAGAATTATTCGATGTTTGGGGCATTGACTTCCTAGGTCCTTTCCCTCCGTCTTTTGGCCACAAATACATCTTGGTAGCTGTAGACTACGTGTCTAAGTAAGTTGAGACTAAAGCTTATCCAACAAACGATGCTAGGGTTGTAATAAAGTTTTTGCAGAAACACGTGTTCACAAGGTTTGGAACCCCAAGAGCTATTATTAGCAATGAAGGGTCCCATTTTGTGAACAAGTGGTTGAAATGGTTGTTAGATAAACATAAAGTGAAACACAAGGTCGCTACAGCTTACCATCCGCAGACGAATGGGCAAGTTGAACTGGCAAATAAGGAGATCAAAGGCATACTTGAGAAGGTAGTTTGCCCGAACTGATGAGATTGGTCCAAAAGACTAGATGATGCTTTATGGGCTTATAAGACAGCATAAAAGACACCTTTAGGGATGTCACCCTACAGGTTGGTCTTTGGGAAAGCTTGTCATCTGCCCTTGGAGTTAGAACACAAAGCTCACTTGGCCCTTCGATAACTCAAATTGGATCTTAAGCTTGCTAAAGAGAAATGGATGCTCCAACTCAATGAGCTAGAGGAATTCTGAACGTTCTCGTACGAAAATGCCAAACTACTCAATGAGAGACTTAAGAAATGGCATGACAAGCACATTCGAGTTCTAGTGTTTGAAGCAGGTCAGCAAGTCTTGTTGTTTAATTCTATATTAAAGTTCTTTCCAAGTAAACTAAAATCACGTTGGTCTGGTCTATTTACTATTCATCGCGTCTATCCATACGGAGTTGTTGAACTCCAAGGTAAGGGAGGTAATTTTCAAGTTAATGCTCAGCGTCTGAAACATTATTGGGGAGATAAGACTAAATGGAATCAAATTTCATTCATTCTATTAGATGTTTAAATTTTCTTATTTTCCTTTTTAATAAATGATTTAGGGTATAATTTCGATATTAGTATGTTTAAATCAATTTTGTTTAGGAGATTGGAACTTAAGTGGGACCGCTTGTGACCCCTCCAATTTTTCTTGGGAATTGATTTTAACATAATTTTTTGAGAAATTATTCCCTAAATAGAAAAATAAATTTTTAGTTTTTCAAATAAAGAGGTCAATTTTGACCTAAATTTTAAATTGCAACTCAATTTCAAATTTTCATCAAATCTAGGGACTTAATTGAATTATTTTCAAAATTTGGTTGCTCTTTTCGTAAATAATAAAAACTAGATGGCTCTTTTTTGTAAATATTTTGAAAAGGCTTCTAGAATAAATATTTTTAATCAAAAAAAGATGATAAAAATTAATATATAATTATATCCATTATAATATATATTAATTATTATCAACTTTATATAGAGTTAGGATTAGTGTTAATTTCATCATAATTTATTTGATAAGTCTTTAATAATAATAAGACGATAATCTTTAATATATAATTATATCTATTATAATTTATATATTAATTTTTATCAATTTAGCATAGAATTAGGATTAGTTTTAATCATATTTCAGTTTTGTTTAAATAAATTAATAGCATTAATAAATTAATATGCATATATTTAATTATTAATTGTTGTTAACTTGGATTAAAATTAGAACTTAGAGTTTTTAATTATTAAATTTCTCTAAGAATTCTACTTTAAGTCCTATTCCTTTCATTATAAATACTACCCTCTCCATTCATTCATCACTAAAAATCCCAAACACCAAAACCCTTAAAGTGCCGCAAGCCTCTAGCCTAGCAGCCATTCGGCTAGCAAGCACCCAGCAGCCCAGCTCCATCCCACACACTGAGCACACCTGCCCCCATCGCGTGCTGCATTGCGTGCCCCGTCCTGCTCCAGCACCTGCGCACGTCCAGCTCTAGCACTCACCAGGCCTGCACCTTGGCGCTGCATCTGCTCCAGCTCCAGCGTATGCGCACCTAAGCTGTTGCCCACTCAGCTTTGCGGCCTACTGCCCGTGCAGCTCATCGTGCCAAGCTGTGCCGCTTCTTGCTCCTGCTTGATGAGTCTACTTGCTGTCCGTCACTTGTGCGGCACACACCTACACCAAGCCCCTTAGCCGAAATCTTCTAACCCACCTTAAATTGACCTCTTTTGTTTATTAATTATTTTTTCTAAGTTTTATAAAAAAAAAGGTGGTAAGACAATTTTTTTTCTCCCAAATTTTAATTTTATTCAATTATTTAATTTTTCAGTTTACTGAATTATTAATAAATTTTGTGAATTAAAGTTTTGAGAAAATAATTTTTCCCATCTTTTATTCAGGTTAATCATGCCTCGCAAGAGAACTCGTGATTGTATCCAAATTTATGAAACACAAAACAAATTCCATTGTGAAGAAGCCAAAGCAAGATACGAGAGTATCTTCAAAAATCAACAGATGCATCAGAGAAAGGCTTCACTTTGAAAGAGACAAACTATAAAGACTTTATGGCATTTATTCGTCAAGTTGCTAAAGCCCTTAATTTGGAATTGTTTTGTGAAAAGAGGCCTAGTGTGGATGACAAACTAGTTCGTGAATTCTACGTGAATTTAACCTCAAGCGATTTGACAGAAGTTCCAGTTCGCGAAATCAAGGTACCAATAAGTTCAAATGCTATTAATGAGTTCTTTGAATTACCTGATTTCATAAACGATGAATATTCTTCTTTGATCAGCAACATCGAGCCTGAAAATTTACTAGAAATTCTTAAGGAACTTACAGTTCTAGGTTCTCAGTGGACTGTGTCAAAGTAAGGAATCTACACTTGTCAAAGAGAATCTTTGACACCACTTGCAAAGGTATGGTTCTATTTCATCCGTTTCAGCCTTATGCCTAGTTCGCATGGGATTACAATCTCGTTAGAGCGAATGGTCTTATTATATTCGATTTTAACTAGAAAGACCATTGATGTGGGAAAAATCATCCTATAAGAGATGAGGAATTGTGCCACTAGACATTCTAGCCCCGCTTACTTCCCCTTTACTATAATAATTTTGTGCTTAAAAGCTGAGATTCTTGCAAACATAAAGAAGACACGTTATAGCCAGGGCACAATCACAGATTGGAACCTCTACCAAGTAGCTGGAGATTCTGTTCTACAGCAGCAAGTTGAAGAAAGTGGGGATCCCGATGAAAAGGAAGGAGATCCCACAGAATCGAGCCAATACAATCGGCTGAAGTCCCTAATAAGGTGGAACCAATAGAACCAGAAATTGAGCCCGATGATGAAACTTCAATATTTAGAGCTCAATCTCCTAGCCCAGATCTTTGAGATGAACTGTCAAAGTTAATAGACATAATGCATCATATGCAATGGCAGCAACAAGCTTACTGGAGATACTCAAAAATAAGGGATGACTCGATGAAAAGTGCTCTTAAGAAAATTTACAATGATCCATTTATTTTTTTTTCCTGAATTTCCAGATTTTATATTTGAACCATGGAGTCCATTATCAAAGAAGGAGCAAAGCAATTCATGCAAAAGCGATAGTGATGGAGCAAAAGATGAGTCAAATTTAGAAGGGTCTGCAAATAAATAAAGGGGGGATCTTGACTTTATTTTATTTCTATTCTTAGGTCACTTTAGGATTAAGTTAATTAGGATTTTTTTATTTTATATTAAGCGAGGAAAATCACTAATAAAATTTGAGGAAGTCACGAAGTATAAAGTGTGGCAATGGGTATACATATGTCTAGGATTGGATTCAGAAAAGAGCTTGGTACTGAAGAAGTCAAAATTGACTCCCCTCCTCTTTTCTAAAATCCTACCTAGTATATAGTATCTATTCACTTTAAACAATGAGGACATTGTTCATTGTAAGTTAGGGGGACCGAAAATTTGAATTATTTCCACTCAGAAAAAATTTTTCTGTTAATTATGATTGGGATATATTTTGTTCAATAATTTGAAATTTTGTTAAGTATGCTAAACTTTAGTATGAATAAAGTTCTATTATTTCAATGAATTGTTATGTTAGCTTAATAATGATATAAATGTATTTTTAATAAAGCATGCAAATCACACCATAAAATTTTAGTTCCTTATGAAAGTTAGGCATGCATGAAAGTTTAAGTCTTTAGAATTGACTTAGTAGTTTCCTGAGGTGAAATCCTAGGAAGCATGGAATGTTGGAAATGATTTAGGCAACTTTTTTTTGGACCGTTTGAGCCTTTCAAGCCAACCATGATGAAATTTTTATCCTTTGAAACCCAACTTTGAGACTATATGGCCTAATTTTATTTGAACCCTTGCAAATTTAGCTATCACTTCTCTCTTAACTATCTCAAAATTGTCCCAAACACTAGACTCGATACTATTCCAAATATTCGTTGAAAATAAGTTTGGGGGAGTTGAAATGAAATATAAAATGCTCTTAAAATTGTGGTACATTCAGGAAAATGCTCGTGTAGATTGAAAAAAAAAAGCATTTGTGCCTAAAAGAGAATGTACAAAAGAGCATATGAAAGCAAAGAAAGTTGGTGTATTGAAGGTGATTATTTCGAAGGTCCGATACAAGCTAAGTCCAGGTTTTAAAAGCCTAAAATTTTCTATCTTTTACTTACCCTTAAGCCCATCCACGTTACAACCTTGTTAAAGACCTATTGATTCAAAAGTTCCAATGCTACCTACTTTAGTGGAGAGAAATTGCTACATACAACATATGAAGACATAAGTTCAACTTAATGATTGCACTTTAAGCTTAAATAAAGGGAATAAAACCACATTGGTAAGGTTAACATGACATTATTAGGAAGCATTTAGTCTAATTTCTGCTATCATAATAGTTGTTGAGATTGTTTTGAACAATATGTATACTTAAGCAGCATAACTATCAAATTTCTTGTCTTTGAGCATAAGTATATTAAATTCATAATTTTGGGAAAAATTTTGTTCTGAAGGAGTTTTTCAAAGGTGTTTCTGAGAAATTCGTTTCAAAATTTGTGCATTACTCGGGACGAGAAATGAATTAAGTTTGGGGGTGTGGAAACACGAAAATTTACGCATTTTTACATACCCTTTTTAGCTTAAAATCATATTGTTTCAATTAAATTCTTGTCGAAAAATAATTAATTTTTATAAAATAATTAAATTATACTTAAAATATGAACATGATGAATTTTAGTTAATTTTATAATTAATTTTGAGTAATTTTGGTTATTTTCGACAGAATTGTGCAAAGGGTGAAAAATGGCTCGGCAGACCCTGCTTAAAGCACAAAACCGAGAAGCAATTTGAAGTATCAAGGAGAATTAATTTCCAACCTAAGATGGTCCAATTATGTGTATTAATTCATAATATAATAAATTTTAATTTATACCCAATCTAATTTGGGCTAAATAAATTAATATTAATTAATTATGGAAAAAGTGGTCTAGTTGAACTGAACCGATTGAAGTGAACCGGCCAAAGATTGGGCAGCCCAAAACTGGCCATATGCTGGCCCACATCAGCTTATTAGCTGATTAATTAAGCTTGCAAAGAAGCCCTTGAACATTCAAACCCTTCCACAATTGGTTGATTTTTGGATTTGCCCCAAGCCATTTTAGCAAAGTTGAAAGCATCAACTTTGCCACATAGGTGGCTGGCCAAGGGGTCACTCTTTGGCTGATATTTTTAGCAAATTTCAGCTGCCAAACTCATCTATAAAATCCCCCCTTGTCTGATCATTGAAAGCATCTCATTCATTCCTCATTCATTTCACAATACTTCTCTCCTCTCTCATTCTTTTTCTCCCATTTTTCCATTTCAATTCCCTTGCTCTTGTGCCTATTTCTTACCTTGGAAAAAGGGTGTTCTTCAACCATTTTGGAGCAGCAATTGAGTGTTCATCAAAGCCTTGATCAGCGAGGACAACAAGATGGAAGAACAGAGCAACCAAGTCAAGCCTAGGAAAACCACCGAATTTGATTCTTGTTCCCTATCTCTTTAATTTTTGTTGTTGTTATGATGAACATATCTATGAGTATTAATGTTGTTGGAATGGTTAATTTAATCAGCTTAGCTTGAATTTAATTCTTCTTGGGTTGATTGCATTTCGTCTGCTTAAATTATTAAAATTGTGTTTATGTTGTTATAGACCTCAGTAAAATGCTTGATTAAGTAAAATCATGCCTAAGTTATTCTTGCATTACGACTGTGAGGTAACTAATGAATTAATTATTTAGACAGATTGAAATTGTAATTAATTGACACAGTACTTGATCAGTGCATGTTTATTCTTCTAAGGTAGCTGAAGATTAAATTAGCAATGTATCTGGCGATATTATTGTCTTGCATAACTTGCAAGATTATTGTGATTAAATTGTTTCAAGGTAGGGATACCTTGTTACCTCACATAGTCTTTTATATGCTTGTTAGATTTAATTAATCGTTTGAATTGACATAGGGATATGCAAGAGATTAGTTCAGTTTAATGAGTATGTATGTGCAATAACATCTTTGCTTACTAGAATTTGTTTAGTCAGTTGAATTGACATAGGGATATGTCAAGGGATAAATGGATTTTGGTATGTAAGTATGTTCATAAGTTACCAAATTACCGGGTTGCCGTGATTTTATTCGTAACAATATAATCATAAGTGTAATAATTCTAAGTTGAGAAGTGTAATTAATCCAACACAATTATATCATCTTGATTAAATCTTATTTTGAAATCATGCATTAGAACTTTCTTTTACTTTATTTTTTATTTATTTTAATTTTCCTAAGTTTTTAATCACCCTCTTTAAACAAAATATTTTTCTTCACCAAAGTGTTTTAAATTGCATTCATAAATAATCCTTTTCACAGTCCCTATAGGTACGATAACTCGACATTTACTTGTCGCTTTATTACTTGTTGTGATTGTGTACACTTGCACATTTCCATCATTCCTATTACATCGAACTCATCAAATGGCAACAACATGAGATTAGCTGAAAAACTATGACCCTTAATTGTGAAGGGACAATTTCTACATACTTGGTCAACTAACACATGTTTGCCTAGCGGGTTTGACACTTTTACCTCAAATTTGGTAGACTCAACAGACATGTTCATTTGGGTATTAATTTCATGCACACATAGGAATGAGATGACCCTGAATCAATCAAGGCAATAACAGTAATACCATGAAGAGAAAAAGTACCCGTGATAACATCTGGTGAAGATGCCTCTTTGCGAGCGTGAATGGCATAATTTCTTGCAGGTGCTCGGCCCTCATACCGCACAGCTGGATCTCTAGGGTTACCTCTACTGCTAGCCCCACTGCCCGGGTTCTTCCGTGGTCCACCCCTCGCAGGAGCACTAACCGCCCTCATATCTTGCTTTTTCTCTTTCTCATCTAGTTCAGGGCAGTCTTGGATAAAATGGTCCAAAGATCCACATTTGAAGAAACCTCTTTCATTCGCTCAGCATTCACTGAAATGACATCTACCACATTGTGAACACTCCGGCCTGTTTGGCCGAGCACTACCAACCCTCGCAATAGAAGTGGTTTGGGCTTTAAACGCCGTATGCTGCTTATTCTTGCTCTTATTCAAGAATCCTATCGATTGGTTTGATCGGATAGGAAACTCTCTCGATCTTTTAGATGAGGTCTGCTGTGATTTCCCCATTTGTCTTTTCCTTGAGCCTCAGGACTCAATGTCAGCTTTTCTCTTCTCTTTGGCCAACTCTTCGGCCTTACATGCTCTCTCCATTAGCATCACGAATTCCCTCAGTTCTAAGATGCCAACTAACAATCGGATATCTTCATTCAATCCATCCTCAAATCTCTTGTACATGATAGCTTCGGTAGACAAGCACTCTCTAGCGTATTTACTGAGCCTTATGAATTCATGCTTATACACTGAAACGGTCTTTTTTCCCTATTTCAACTTTAGAAATTCCTTCCTCTTCTGATCTATAAACCTTTGACTGATATACTTCTTTAGGAACTCTTCTTGGAAGAATTCCCATGTTATCCTTTCTCTCGGTACAATGGACATGAGAGCATTCCACTATTGGTAGGCTGAGTCTTGTAAGAGCGACACTGCGTACTTCACGCATTCCTCAGGTGTGCAATATAACTCATCAAATACCCTAATGGTATTTTCTAACCAAAATTCTGCTCTCTTCGGGTCATCATCAATCTTGGCCCGAAATTCTTCAACCCCTTGCTTTCATATCTTATCTACCGAGGGTCTCTCTCTCTTAACCACACCCACTCCTTGCGGTGCTACAGGGGCATACTGAGGAATCGGAGGAGGTGGGGGAGGTGGAGTATTCGGATTCACCCGAATAAACTCTGAGTACCAGGCATCCATCATGTGGAGGTAAGCTTCTTTAGCTTCTCCGCCCTGACTCATCATCACAGGCTCACTATCTATTGGGGCAGTCCCTTTAGCAAGAACCGGAGCATTGCTCTCCACATCATCTACCGTAGCTACACCAGGATCCATTTACTATATGAATAAAACTCAATTTATCTTATTAGGAGTCGTCACACTATCAATATACAGTTATGGCATGTATAGCTAGACTCATACTCACGCTAGGTTAGTCCTAGAACTGACTAAACCATACTCTTATACCATTAAATGTAACACCCCACACCCGTGCCCTACGCCGGGACGAAATACAAGGCGTTACTTACCTTGAACACATGCATTCCTACGTTTCTAAATTATCAAGACCTGGTCAAATTTAAAACATTATCTAAACTTCTTCAATATGGCCTACGAGACTCCAAAACTTTATTTAAAAACCATTCGGGACCAATTCGGGTTCTTCAACGAACTCTAAAAAAACACTAGACATAGGGGCACACGCCCGTGTGGGAGGGGCAACACGCCCGTGTGACCAATTCGACATGGTCGTGTTGTTGGCCCGTGTGGCCCACACAGCCTAAGCATACAGGGACACGCTTGTTTCCTTTACACATGTGGAATTAATTTCAATTTCGAACCTACAGGGGTTTTCACATGTCCTGGCACACGCCCGTGTCCATGGCCCGTGTCCCTCACACGGCCATGACACGCCCGTGACCATGGCCAGTGTCCCTCACACGGCCATGACATGCCCATGTCTTAGCCCATGTCTAAAAACCTGGACATTCCGTTTCAGATGTTGCTTAAGAGTCACACAGCCAAGGCACACGCCGTGTGCTAGGCCATGTCCTTGACATGATTGAGACACACGACCATGTCTCTGCCTGTGTGTTTACTACCATGCATACTGACTTGCAAATTTTACGTACAGGGGACATATGGCCGGATCGCATGCCCATGGGGTATACCATGTGTCACACACAGCCTAGACACACGCCCTTGTGTCTACCCGTGTAGGCAAAAAATAAGGCTATCTACCAAGCCTCTTTGTCACCCTTACTCACACAACCTACACAAAATCAATCAACACCAATACAAGAATGATCCACATAACTAAAACACCCAAAATAGACAACATTTCACATATACAATATACTCATCCATGAAAATAACATCTTTTATGTATATATAACAAAATGAATATTAGCCCTCATTCAAGGCTTTATACAAAATAAAGGGTTTTAGCCCAAGCCAACACATTTGGTCAATTCCCAATGACACTAAACATTAAAGTCTAATCCCTATACATGCCATACTCAAAACAAGTAATCTAACTATACCGAGTGCTTCGGCTGATAGTGTGATTGTTGGCTCCGACGTTCGTTGGTACTCGAGCTATTTAGGCGGCACTATAAGAAAATGGAAAGAAATAGGGTAAGCATAAAGCTTAGTAAGTTGCACGTAATAAATATAACAACAACTTTACCATTCATCATCATACTCATGGTACTTAAGTAGGCATAAGCACAACTTACTCATCACTAGCCAATACATTTCACATAACATATATTGAGCTCACATCTCATACATTTCAAATAGGCTCCTGCACCACTCACAACATGGTTATACTTTCCTTGTTTAACTTAACCTGTGACTCTCCCAGTTGAACCATTCGGAATGCTATTGGATATTCATTAAAACTCAAACATAGGGTATAATACCGATGCCATGTCCCAGACATGGTCTTACACTAACACATCTTGTAGCCGATGCATGTCCTAGACATGTCTTATACTGGCTTACATCTCGAGGCCGATACATGTCTTAGACATGTCTTACACTAGCTCTAGTTTCAATGCCGACGCCATGTCCCAGACATGGTCTTACACTGGCTCTCGTAATGTGGTCGATGCATGTCCCAGACATGTCTTACACTAGCATACAATTAACTCGAATGTCATGGCATGAATATCCAATTTGTTCCTAAGGTTCACCCGGAAGTTCTACTATCCTAAGATTCATCATACTTGATCATTTTCACAAACAAGCAATTTATGCTATATCAATTCAAATACATATAATAACAATGTAATTGTATTAATTACATACAACTTACCTCGGTATACAAAATGTAGGCTAGTCGTTCGGCTTAGTCCACTTGCTTTGCTTTTCCCCGATCTAGGCCCGAATTTTACAATTCTTGCTTTATAATGATAAAAATTCACAAATTTAACCATTTTAATGATCTAGGTACTCAACAATTTATAATTGGTCAAAATGACCATATTGTCCCTATACTTTTGTAAAATGACCATTTTACCCCTAGGTCCGAAAATCAATTTTTATCGAATTTCTTCATATCTTAAGCCTAGCCAAACCCTTTTTACTCTTGTAGCAACCCAAAATTTCTATTATTTTGACATTTATCATCTAATTTTCAACTTATGCAAAAGGGTCTCTAGTTAAGGTTTCCTTGAAAACTGCTTTACAAAACTTGTTTATTACACAACCATAACTCATATTCTTCCATAAAATTTTAGAAAACAACATGTTTATTGTCATGGAAAAACCCTAAACTTCCAACCATTTAGCAAAATAGTCCCCTATTTTGAAAGCTCATGCTACAAGGGGTCCAAAAATACAAAAATCGTCAAGAAAGTGGCTGCAATTTTTCAAGCTTCTAAACCCCTATTTTTGCTGGTATTTTTAGTGGTGAATAAGGTGAGAAAAAGATGACACCTTTTCTTCTTTATTTTATTTCATTTTTGTCAAATAGTTTACCAAATTTCTACCAAATTTTGTCTTTCTCCATCTTTGGTCTCCTATGGCTGGCCATCACCTATCCAAGGGTCTATTTTCCCTTTAAAGACCCGCAATTTTGGTTCTCTAGCTATTTAATACCCTTAGATATCAAAATAGGACTTTTGCACTTTATGGGATTTAGTCTTTTTTCACAATAAAGCATGAAATCGCTAAAATTAACTCACCAAAATTTTCGTACTCTCATATAATCATGCCACAACACATAAAATAATATTAAAAATAATTTCTTCACCCTCAGATCAATGGTGCCAAAACTACTATTCCAACTAAGCCAAAAATCAAGTTGTTACAGCCGTCATAGATATTCAAAAAAACAACTCAAAAAAGCCAATGAAGCGAATTATTAAGCAGATTTTCGTCAAGATTGAAGATTCCTTTTTTATTTATTTTGATATTATTATGAGTTTCATTTTTTTTATGGTTATATTGTATTTCAGATGTTTTTGTTTGCTAGCATGGACCAATTTCCTAAATACCTAAGGAGATGAACACTATGATGAATTCTATCATTTGATTTCTATTTTATGAAATAAATACTTAGATCTTAGTCTAAATTATGTGTGCTTAACCATTTGTTTAATATTTCTAGATTATTGATCCATGTTTGATGTGCTTAAATCAGAGGAGGAATAGACCCTGTTTCAGAGTAGATTTTACGTAGTTGAGTGGAGTTGCATGCAATCTTAGAAATTGGATGACATAAATCTATCGGATTAGTGTCAAATCTAATAGGGGAATCCATAGATCAAGTTAATGCGATAATAGTGATGTTAATTAGAAAGAAATTTCAATTAATCAACTTAGAGTCAGTTGTTCTTATTCTTAAGAGAGATATTAGCATAATTTAGGGATTTTGACGAATCAAGATACTAACTGAAGAAATTGCGTAATTTGGATTTATAGTGACAGATGAAATCTAGGTGAATTATTTCCTGGGCATTGTCACGCTTCTTGGTTATTATTCAATTGTCTTCATGATTTTTTTTGTCGTGTTCATAGTTAATTAATTTAGTTAATTTTAATTATCTGTAACACCCCGAACCCGAGGCCGTCGCCGGAGTCGAACGAGAGGTGTTAACAGACTTCAAACCACTTAAAAAAAATTTCCCCAGACATGCTGCCAGTCTGCGTACTAGTCGCTTTAAAAATCATATCTTGAGTTCTGAAACTCGAAATCCAGTTCCGTAAATTTTCCCTGAAACTAGACTCATATACCCATCTACATATTTTTTTATAGAATTTTTTATCTGGCCAATTAGTACAGTTTATTAGTCAAAGTCTCCCATGTTACAGGGATCGACTACACTGACCTTTGCGCATTACGACTTGGGTATCTCCCTGCACAGAGCTTCAATACTGATG
Organism: Gossypium hirsutum; assembly: GCF_007990345.1. NCBI lineage: Eukaryota > Viridiplantae > Streptophyta > Magnoliopsida > Malvales > Malvaceae > Gossypium > Gossypium hirsutum. The sequence continues at coordinate 53,679,005 of NC_053435.1, forward strand.
CCGTTTGTTTCTATAGAAACTAGACTCAGAGAGGAATCTATAAATATATGGCATGACTCCTAATTATCTCTGGTTAATTTATAATGAATTTCCAAAGTCGGAACAGGGAATCCAGAAACCGTTCTGGCCCTGTCTCACGAGAACCTAAATATCTCTTAACATACTGTCCATATGATCGTTTCGTTAATTTCCTATGAAAATAGATTCATCAAGGTTCGTTTACATAATTTATTCATTATTTAATTCCAAACCTACTATTTTTAGTGATTTTCTCAAATCTACATCACTGCTGCTGCCAGCATCTGCCTTTAAGGTAGACTTTACCTATTTCATAGTTTCCATGATTCAACTAGCCCTTTTAGCATAAATAGCACAAATTATGATAGTGATTAACCATTCCATACCAAATGATTATAACATTATGCTCAAACATATATAAGCCATTTTCGCATGGCTATATACATTAACCAAAATATTCTTCCACCACTAGTCTATTTTATACATGCCATAAGACAATCCGAAACGTAGCAGTACCAAACAGTGGATAGTGATAGTGTGACTAGTTGCTGACGATCCCCGAGCCTGTAGCTTCGCAATGAGATCTATAAAACAGAGGAAACAGAGTAAACGGAGTAAGCATTACAATGCTTAGTAAGTTTTAAGCAGTGTCAACAGATAACAATCAAATTATAACATAGTTGTTCGTATTTTTATTTCACTCTTCCTTCGGGCATACCATCCCTTTACCGAATATGCACATCTCATCATATACAATAAGCAGATAAACTTTCACATAAAAGTGAGCTCATGTGACATAGATATATCGTATGATTTCACATCACCTCTCACACTGATCCGATGTCACATAATCATAGGAATAGTCTCATAGATTGCTCTCGTATGCAACACATAACTACCTTATGATTTAGTGCAAATCAAGCTCACATATAAACTTGGAGTACATACCTGTTTAACCTTTCGCATTGAATATATTTATAAGCAATTCTTATTACGAAGTCTTACCCGGACATAATCTCCACACGAAGTTATCGGGTCTTACCCGGACAAAATCCCCACACGTAGTCATCGGGTCTTTAGAGCTCGGATATAGTACAAGCACGAAGCTTAAGGACATTAATCAGTGATAATATTCTCGCATAAAGCCTGCGGGGTTTTAACCCGGATATAGTACTGACACAAATGCCCTTCGGGACTTATCACATTTATGCACTTTCACATCCATCACGTTGGCCACTCGGCCCTGTCACATATATACACTTTCACATTCACACATCGGCCATTAGGCCTTATCTCATATATACACTTTCACATTCATCACATCGGCCATTAGGCCTTAATACATATATACACTTTCACATTCATCACATCGGCTATTAGGCCTTATCACATATATACACTTTCACATTCATCACATCGGCTATTAGGCCTTATCACACATATACACTTTCACATTCATCACATCGGCCATTTGGCCTTATCACACATATACACTTTCACATTCATCACATCGGCCATTTGGCCTTATCACACATATAAACTTTCACATTCATCACATCAGCCATTAGGCCTTATCACACATATACACTTTCACATTCATCACATCGGCTATTAGGCCTTATCACATATATACACTTTCACATTCATCACATCGGCCATTAGGCCTTACTATCATTTCATATTCGAATACTCATAACTTACAATATCACGATTTAGAATTCAAGTATGGGTTTAATCAATAGCTTATGAGCAACTAAAACAAGTTTATCAAGGTTTACAACATAATCTCAAATTCAGCACAAGCTGTTTTTCCTGAGCAATAGTCACTAAATTATTTATAACTGGAGGTACAAAACTCCAAATCACTTTCTGTTAATTTTTCCTGAATATAGACTCGTATATCTTCCACCCATAAAATTTCCAGAATTTTAGGTTTGGCCAATCAATACCAGATTTTTCTTAAAGTTTCCCCTGTTTCACTGTTTGAATAATCTGATCACTCTTCACTAAGAATCAAATTTCTCATTTTACAGAATTCAAAATGTGTTGTATTTGATTTCATTTGAAACTAGACTCATTAAGGAGTCTAAGCATATAAATTTTATCTTATAACAATTTTTGTACAATTTATAATGATTTTCTAAAAACCGAACAGGGGATTTCGGAGTCATTCTGACACCGTCTCACACAACTTTAAATTTCTCATTATCGGAAATTCCTTTGCTTACACGGTTTCTTTTATAAGAAACTAGACTCATTAAGCTTTAATTTCATGTCTCATTCAGCCTCTAATTCAAATCCATAAATTTATGGTGATTTTCTAAAGTCACGTTACTGCTGCTGTCCTAAGCAGACTATTTCAAATTACCCTTGAATTCCCAAGCTCAAACACTTAAGAACTTACCATTTGAGCTTAGAACATATCATGGCCACATCATATCTTATTAAATCAGCTCATCATGTCCTATTATAATTGAATTTACTCAACGTTTAATCGCTTAAAACTTACCTCGGATGTGGTCGAACAATTTCGGCAGCTATTCGATGACCTTCGATTTTCCCTTGTTGGACGCCTCTCCTTTAGAGTCTTGAGCTTAAACAAATAAATTAACTCATTTAACCGCTTTGCTACATATATTGGTATCCACATTTTAATGATTTTATGACATACGAAACGACATGGTAAAATTTTCATCTTGCTACTTTATGTTCTTAGCTATTCGGCTAATAACCTCATGCAATTACCATACTATCAATAATCTAATCACACATGCATATGCATACTTGGACATTCGGTAATCACCTTTGCTAATTTTAAACTCAACATCACATAAGCTCCCAAGTGATGGCCGAATGCTTCATTTGTTACCCAACTAACCATTCAACAACCTCAACCTCATTACCACCCTTTTATGCCTAATTATCTAAGTCAAGATAAGATCATCAACATGCCTAACTATAGCCGAATGTGCAACATTAATCTATCATTTCCATTTCATTTAACACTTAACATTTACCACATATCGATTCACCAAACTCTCCATCTATTCATGCTCTCATATTCGGTCACCCATACCCATACTAACCATATAACTAATTAATCCTAGGGTTAAACACAAGTGCAATATTGAAGCACCATGGCCGAACCTTTATGAAGTTGCTAAGACCCCTCATTTCTACTCCTCACACACTCTCACATCCAAACCTTTTTATTAAACACTCAAGCTCAATCATCTTCATGCCTCATCACCACAACATCAAAACACCAACCAAGAAAGACAACACCCATGGCCGAATATCATCTCCATCACATAGCAAGATTTAGACCATGGGCTAGGTAGAACTCAAACTAACAACTAAAACATGCATGCATCTCATGGAACATCATCAAACATACCTTAGCCTAGTTACATGCATGGCCGAATCTCTTCAACCTTTCTTCTTCCTTCCTCCTTCAAATTTTCAGCCAAGGTGTTAAAGGATGAACACCCTTTCTTTTTTTTTCTTTTCTTTGTCTAGTTACGGCAAATGGAGGGGGGGGGATGGATGAGACAACTTTGTTTTCATCACCCCTCCCTTTTCATTACTTAATTACTAACCCTTTATTTATTCTTTCTAACATAACACACTAAGCCAACATGTTCCCAACATGTTTCCACCCATAGCATGGCCGGCCACTAGCTCAAATTTTGGGTAATTTGACATGCAAACCCATCATTTTCATAACATGCATTAATAGGCCACTTCACATTTGCCTAGCACATTTCTAAATTTTCTCACATAAGTCCTATTAAAATTCACTTACAATTAACAAAATTCAAACATGAAGTTTTCACACATGCATATATACATATAATAAGCATCAAATATGATGGCTAATTATTAGTATGACTCGGTTTTGTGGTCCCGAAACCACTTCCCGACTAGGGTCAAATTAGGGGTGTCACATTATCAATCAATTGCTCTAATTATTCAGTTAAATAATAGACAGGTGGTAAATACTAGTACTTTTAGTCCTCGTGGGAATGATATCTTTGCCTACCGTAGCTATATATTAATTGATAGGTGCATTTGCCTTAGTTAGATTTTTAGTTGGTTTCGTGGACATCAAGTTTTTAGCACTGTTGCTGAGGACTAAAATATTAGGAAAACTTTATTCTATTAATTTATTCATTTTTATTTTAATTTTAATATTTTTGTTTTAAATTTATTTTTACATTATAGTTTTTCATTTTTTTTATTCTAACAAGTTCTTTTGGTTTATGACTGAAGGAAACCCATTGGAACTGTTAGTGTTTGATAGTGAAATTGAAAGACTGCTCGCAGAAATCATAGAGAGGTTGGAGAAATAAAGTAAGGTCAACAGATTTTAACTGGCAATCATGAGGAAAAGGATATTACTGTGGAGATGGATGATAATCAAAATAATCAGTAACTTCCTGCACTTGCTGCTCCTCGTACTATGTATGATTATGCTAAGCCTACTATGATTATGGCTAAATCGAGTATCGTCAGACTAAATGCCGCTATAAATAATTTTGAGATCAAGTCAAACACAATTCAAATGGTGCAACTATATGTTTAGTTTGGTGGGTTGCAAGATGAAGATCCAAATGCTCATTTGGCTAACTTTCTAGAGATTTGTGACATATTTAAGATTAATGGCGTTACTGATGATGCCATACACTTACGGTTGTTCCCATTCTCTTTGAGGAGCAAGGCAAAACAGTGGTTGAATTCACTTCCACAGGGTTCTATCAAAACTTGGGATCAAATGACTGAGAATTTCTGTTGAATTACTTCCCATTGGCTAAAATAGCTAAGTTGAGGAATGACATCTCTTTTTTTCTCAATTGAGTGGTCTGATAAATGTCAGCAGAGTTTTAATAGATTGAAAGCTTTGTTAACCGAAGCAACAGTACTAGTTCAGCCTAAATCGAGTAAAAAATTTGTAATTTATAGTGATGTGTCATTAAATGGTTTAGGCTATCTTTTGATGCAAGAAAGAAAAGTAATTGCCTATGCCTCTAGAAAGCTAAAGCTGCATGAAAAGCACTACCTGATACATAATTTTGGATTGGAAGTTGTTGTGTTTGCATTAAAATTCGGCGACACTATTTATTTGGTGAAAAATGTTACATATTCACTGATCATAAGAGTTTGAAGTATCAGATGTCACAAAAAGACTTGAATCTGAGACATCATAGATGGCTTGAGTTATTAAAAGATTATGATTTGGTTATTGACTATCATCCGGGAAAAGCCAATGTGGTTACTGATGCTCTAAGCAGAAAGTCTTTGTTTGCTTTGTGAGCAATGAATACCCGGTTGTCATTGTTAAATGATGGTTCAATCATAGCTGAGTTAATAGCTAAATTGACATTTCTACAGCAGATCTGTGAAGCTCAGAAAGATGATGATGAACTACAAGCTAGACGGGTACAGTGTGAGTTGGATTCTGATTCAAAATTTCAGATTGGATCTGATGGTTGTCTATTATTTAGGGTAGGATATGTGTACTGAAGAATTTAGAACTTGTTCAGAAGATTTTGTATGAAGCTCAAAATGGTATGATGTCTATTCATCCTGATAGTAACAAGATATACAATGATTTGGAAAAAATGTATTGGTGGCCGAAAATGAAATGGGATATTTTTGAATCTGTATCTAAATGTTTGACATGTCAGCAAGTAAAAGCTGAACATCTGGTGCCTTCGGAATTATTACAGCCAATTACAAAACTGGAATGGAAATAGGAAAGAGTTACCATGGATTTTGTATCCGGATTACCCTTATCTCCGAAAAACAAAGATGTTATTTGGGTAATTGTTGACTGTCTAACAAAGTCTACACACTTTATTTCTGTATGTATGGATTTCTCCTTGGATAGATTGGCTGAATTATATGTTTTTGACATTGTCAGACTGCATGGAGTACCAGTCTTCATTATCACTGATAGAGATCCCCGGTTTACATCTCAATTTTTGGAGCAAGTTGTAAGAAGCTCTGGGTACAGAATTACATTTTAGTACTGTATTTCATCCTCAGACTGACGGTCAATCAGAATGTGAAATATAGATTTTAGAAGATATGCTTCGGTGTTGTGTGTTAGAATTCAAAGGTAATTGGGAAAAGTATTTGCCTTTGGTTGAATTTTCATACAATAATAGTTATTAGTCCAACATTAAAATGGCACCGTATGAGGCTCTGTATGGTCATAAATGTAAAACTCCATTGTATTGGACAGAGCTTAGTAAGAAAAAGATACACGGGGTTGACTTAGTCCGTGAAATGGAAGAAAAGGTAAAGGTGATTCAAGAAGAATCCTCTGATCGTCAAAAGTCTTATGCTGATCTTAAATGAAAAGAACTAGAATTTTAGGTCAGTGACAAGATATTCTTAAAAGTATCACCTTGGAAGAAAGTTCTCCGATTTGATTGTAAAGGAAAACTAAGTCCATGGTTCATCGGGCCATTTGAGATTATTGAAAGAATCAAACCTATTGTTTATTGGTTGACATTACCACTAGAGCTTGATAGAATTCATAATATTTTTCACGTGTCCATGTTACGATAGTATCGATCAGATTATTCATATGTAATTTCTCTGACAGAAGTTGAAATTCAGCCTGACATGACTTACAGTGAATAACTGATTAAAATCCTGGCACGAGAGGAAAAAGAATTAAGAAATAAAAATGTAGCTTTAGTACTTAATAACTTCGTATAAAAGAAAGTAAACTTACTGGTCTTATTTATTAACACAAGCACACATAAATATATATTCCATCAATTTTGGGTAGTACTTAGTAACTTCGTATAATAGAAAGTAAACTTACTGGTCTTATTTATTAACACAAGCACACATAAATATATATTCCATCAATTTTGGGTAAGTTACCTAAACAGATACACTTATTCAAACAAGTTAGTCACATAATCTCATATGAATATTAAGTAAACATAGATGAGCTCATCACATTACAAGTTCCATAAATTTTTCATCTTTCCTTGTTTCAAGATTCCTTTTCCATAGAACTATTGAAATGCTGATGGACATCCGGTTTGTAACACCCCAAACCCGGCCTAGAAGTTTGGCTCGAACCTGGCGTGTCACATTGAAGTGTTTTTCAAAAACCATGTTTCCATTAAAAACCCTTCTTAATAATTAAAAACTTATACCCTTTTTAAAACTTATACCATTTTTAAACCTTGATAGAAAACCTCAGCTGAATAACATTCTTAACAACTTGGTAAAAATCATGGCAGTTGCGGAAGCTTAATTTAAAAAAAGTTGCGGATACGTGATGTTTTGAACAACAGTAGTTGCTTTGGAAAACCGTGTTCTAATACTAGCAATTATAAGAACAATAAATAAAATTCCAAATTTGAAATCCAAAAAATTACAACGCCTTTACTACAACCCACATAAAAACATTTAAAAGTAATAATCAAAATTGTAACATAAACAGTGTACGTGGCTTCCTCCAAGCCCCTCACAGCTCTGATCCATCTAAGGCTGGAAATTACCTGAAAGGTTAATAAATGGGGTGAGTTTATGAAAACTCAGTGTGAAATCCCCTACTATATAAAAAGAACAGTCAGTCATATAAAAGAATTAAAAGTCTGGCCCCAACCCTACTTACAGTTTCAGTATCAGTTGGGCCTTAGCCCATTATAATAGACAGTACCAGATGGGCCTTAGCCCATTACAGAATAAGAAACATTATCAGAACTAGAATCAAAATGAGAATCAGAATCAGGTGACAAAATCAGAATCAGAATCAGACTAAAGCCCATAGTCCTATAACAGATACAGAACTGATATATCATGTATGCAGAAAACCAACCCATATCCATCTGTATACACCCCCGTACCAACCTTACACCATGTGGGGAGACAACTCGACCCACCCATCTCCTACACACCACAGAATTTGCAGCATGGCTGCCGGAACAGATATTGTGACAGAGTCACCAGATACAGATATTGTGGCAGAGCCACCAGAACAGATAATATGGCAAAGCCACTTAACAGAATACGTGGCACAAAGCAATCGATAACTTTATTATGTTAGACACATAGCCCCCAACTAGAGTAACATAATCGGCACACAGCCCTAGGTAAATGTGATCGACACAGAGTCGTCAATAATCATATGTTGGCACATAGCCCTAGGCAAATACGTTTGGTACACAGCCATAATCAGGTTGGCACAGAGCCATATGTAGGTTGGTGCAAAGCCATAATCAAAAGGCTTTAAGCCATTGGTAGCTGTATCATGTTAGGCACATAGCCATCAGCGACGGTAATTTAGTCGGCACACAGCCTCGGGTAAATATGATCGGCACTCAGCCATTGATCGGTCCACAGTCGTCTTGGGTGACCCGTGCGACCTTATCAAATCAGTACGAATATACGGCTCTTAAGCCTTCGGTGGATCCATAGTCGTCAGGCAACCATGCGATCTTAACAGATCAGATCTTCCTCCGTACAAAATCCCAACCCATGCAACATGTCATGTATGCAGAATGTCATGCCCATATTTGAATCAGACAATCACAGTCAAGTCATTCATATCACCAACATATATTCACCATCAAATCCGTCAACCACACAGTCCAAGTCAGTCACTTGCCCACAAGGGCAAAACAGTCATTTAACACCCTAGGGGCAAAATGGTAATTTTACCCCACAAGGATATCTCGGTAATTCTACCCTACAGGGGTATTTCGATATTTCTACCCTACAAGGGTATTTCGGTAATTCTATCCTACAGGGTTATTTCAGTAATTCTACCCTATAGGGGTATTTCGGCATTTCTACCCTACAAGGGTATTTCGGTATTTCTACCCTACAGGGGTATTTTAGTAATTCTACCCTACAGGGGTTTTCGGTATTTCTACCCTACTAGGGTATTTTGGTATTTCTACCCTACAAGGGTATTTCGGTAATTCTACCTTATAGGGGTATTTTAGTAATTCTACCCTACAAGGGTACTTCAGTAATTTTACAAATCCAGGGTATTTTAGTAATTTTGTAAATTAAGGGTATTTCGGTAATTTTACAAATTGAAGGTATTTCAGTAATTTTACAATCGACGGTATTTCGATATTTTTACAAATCGAGGGTATTTGGGTAATTTTATAAATCGAGGGTACTTTGGTAATTTTACAACTGGGGGTATTTTAGTAATTTGGTAAACTAAAGTATTCTAAATAGGGATAACAAGACGAATGGGCCTAAAGCCCTTCTCGGCCCAAATGGGCCCACACGCTCGTGTGGCCCTTTTAGCCCAAATCTAGCCATAGACATGAGATTCACCTAGCCTAGTCCAATATTTACTACACAATCAAACAACTTATCCAATTGGGCCCGTAGGCCCATTAGGCCCACATGGCCCCTTTCGGCCCATCGTGGCCCAAAATAGCCATCCTACAGCTAGAGTAGTGAAAAATACACACCTGATAGGAGACTGGAGTTAATCCGCGCTTTGAGCACTCTTAGCTGACGCCCAACCCAAGCGAGCACGCCATAAAGCAAAAGGGATCAGCCAAGAAAGGTACATTTACTTTCCTCATGGTTCTCTCTATTTAAAGCCAGTTTTGTATCCACTCTTATGTTAGCTTCCCGATGTGGGATCCCTCCATCATCAGAGTTTAAATTCAACACCAACTCTTGCCACCCCCTGTTAGCAAAATAAATGCTCTTTGATTACCATGAGTTTCGAACCCTGGACCTCCTTGCCAAATCTATGACGCCACCTTCCTGCCTCTTATGTGGTGCTACTTTGCCACTAGACCACAAGGCTTTTTGTGGCACAATTTCTCCAACAATATTCTTAAGGCCTACCTACTACACCAGGGTTTGATTCGCCTTAAACAAAAATTTTGCTAGAGTCCAAGTTTGAACCCAGGACTTTTCCAACCCTTCTCAGCACACTTAACCACTAAAACAAGCCTTCATTAACGAAATTTACATGCACAACAAAATATTATAAGCTGCCTTCAACCGCTCCCATGCTCAAGCTCTAAAACTTCTAGGCCCAAATTCAGGGTGTTACACGGTTAGTATACTCAAAAGTACCCCTTTGGGCACAAACTTAACAAGCACGCTCTCGAGCCACATATTATGTTATAGGATTACCAGTCCAGGCTAAATCCTTTTAGGACATATGCTCTAAAGGGCTTAATTTGGATTGCCTGTCCGGGATAAACCCAATCTATAACATAGGCTAGAGCGGCTTATATCAGGATTACCCATTCGGGCTAAATTCTTTTTACAACATGTAGAATATTATTCACATTCAGGCACATCACCTTAATCCATCAATTTTCAACATAAGTCAGTAAAATATCTACTAACTACCCTTCAATGGTCTAATTATCATATAAGGACCTTAAGTTTTGAATTCTATAGCTATTTGATACCTATAGGTACTAGAATCTAACTTTTGCATTTTATGCAATTTAGTCATTTACCTAATTAACCATACAATTGGTAAAATTTTCATATCAAAATTTTCATGTGACCTTCCTATCATGATGCCAACCATAAAATAAAATAAAATTATTTTTATTTTTAACTCGGATTATTGGTCCAAAAACCACTGTTCCAACTTCACTGAAATTGGGCTATTACAACTCTCCCCCCTTAGAAATTTTCGTCCTTGAAAATTCTTACCAGAAATTAGGTTAAGGTATTGCTTCCTCATGGTATCCTCAGGCTCCCAGGTAGCTTCCTCTAATCCATACTGTTTCCAGAGGACTTTTACCAAGGCCACCTTTTTATTTCTCAGTTTTTTCATCTTATAAGCTAGAATCTTAATCGGTTCCTCATTGTAAATCATATCAGGTTGAATCTCAACTTCTGTTGGAGTAATAACATGTGAAGGATCCGATCGATATCATCGTAGCATGGATACATGAAACACATTATGAATTTTATCAAGCTCCGGTGGTAATGCTAACCAATATGAACAGGCCGGATTCTTTCAATGATCTCATATGGCCCGATAAACTGTGGACTCAGTTTTCCTTTACAGTTAGATTGGAGAACTTTCTTCCAAGGTGACACTTTCAAGAATACTTTATCACCAACCTAAAATTCTATCTCTTTTCGCTTTAAATCGGCATATGACTTTAGATGGTTCGAGGCCGCTTTTAAACTATCCATAATTATCTTCACCTTTTTTTTGGTTTCCCTAATCAAGTTGACTCTGTGTATCTTTTTCTCACTTAAATCCATCCAATATAATGATTTCTACATTTATGACAATGTCATTCTAATGTTGGACTGATAACTGTTATTGTAAGCAAATTCAATTAAAGTCAAGTATTTCTCCCAGCTACCTCCAAATTCAAGTATAAAACACCAAAGCATGTCTTCTAAAATCTGTATCACACGCTCAGATTGTCCATCTGTTTGAGGATTGAATGCAGTACTAAAGTGTAAACGAGTGCCCAAAGCTTCATGCAACTTACTCTAAATTCGAGATGTAAAATGATGATCTCTATTTGAAATAATGGAGACAGGCACTTCATGCAATCTGACAATCTCAGAGACATATAATTCAGCCAATCTATCCAATGAAAAATCCATACGTACCGGGATAAAGTGTGTCGACTTTGTTAAACAATCGACAAATACCCAGACAACATCTTTCCTTTTTGGTGATAAAGGTAATCCCATTACAAAATCCATGGTAACTCTTTCCCATTTCCATTTTGGTATTGTAATTGGCTGTAATAATCCCGAAGGTACTTGGTGTTCAGCCTTCACTCGTTGACATATCAAACACTTCGATACAAATTTAGAAGTAACCCATTTCATTCCCGGCCACCAGTACATCTTTTTCAAATCACTATACATCTTATTACTACCAGGATGGATAAACATGTTGTCATTATGAGCTTCATTCAAAATCTTTTGTATCAGTTCTAAACTTTTCAGTACACATACTCTGTCTCTGAATAATAAACAACCATCGGTCTCGATCTGAAATTCTGAGTCAGGAGATTCACTTTGTATCCATTTCGCTTGCAACTTATCATCATTTTTCTAAGCTTTAGAGATTTGTTGCATAAACGTCGATCTAACTCTTAACTTAGCTATGAGTGAACCATCATCAGATAAAGACAACTGGGTGCTTAATGCCCGTAAGGTAAACAAGGATTTTCAGCTCAAGACATCTGCCACTACATTAGCTTTCCCCGGATGGTAATCAATAACGAGATCATAATCCTTCAATAATTCCAACCATCTATGTTGTCTCAAATTCAGTTCTTTCTCTGTCATTAAATACTTCAGACTTTTATGATCCGTAAAGATGTGACATTTTTCACCAAAAAGATAATGCCGCCATATTTTTAATGCAAAAACAATAGCTGCTAATTCAAGATCATGTACCAGGTAATTTCTTTCATGCGGTTTTAACTGCCTAGATGCATAGGCCACTACTTTACCATCTTGCATCAACACACATCCTAAACCATTCAACGAGGCATTGCTGTAAACTGTAAATTCCTTCCCTGATTCAGGTTGGACTAATACAAGTGCTTCTGTCAATAAAGCTTTCAATCTGTCAAAACTCTGCTAGCATTTATCAGTCCACTCGAATTTCACCTCTTTTTGAAACAATCGAGTCATTGGAGAAGCTATCATTAAGAACCCTTTAACAAATCTCCGATAGTATCCTGCTAGTCCTAGAAAACTTCTGACTTCTGAAACATTCTTCGGAGGCTTCTAGCTTACGATAGCTGAAATTTTGTTCAGGTCTACCCGAATAACCTCTACAGATGCAACATGTCCAAGGAAACTAACTTCCTGTAGCCATAATTTACATTTACTGAATTTAGCATACAGTTGTTTCTCACGCAGAGATTGCAAAACAATTCTCATATGTTCAGCATGTTCATTCACATCCCGAGAGTAAACCAAAATATTATCAATAAAAACAACCATGAACCTATCCAGGTATGGTCTGAAAGTTCTATTCATTAAATCCATAAATATCGCCGGGGCATTTGTTAATTCGAATGGCGTCACCAAAAACTCATAATGCCCATATATGGTTATGAAAACAGTCATCGACACAACTGAATCTTTTACTCAAAGCTGATAATAACCAGATTGTAAATCAATTTTTGAAAATACAGTGGCACCTCTTAATTGATCAAACAAGTCATCTATACGAGGCAATGAGTATTTATTCTTGAATGTGACTTTATTAAGCTATTTGTAATCAATGCATAATCTCAATGATCCATCTTTCTTCTTTACAAACAGTACTGGTGCACCCCATGGTGAAAAGATGGGTTGGACAAATCCTCTATCAATCAACTCTTGCAACTGTACATTCAACTCTTTCAATTCAGCAGGAGTCATTTTATAAGGTGCTATAGATATCGACTTCATCCCTGGCACAAGGTCTATGGAAAATTCCACCTCTCTAACTGGAGGTAAACCAGGTAGTTCTTCTGGAAATACCTCAAGAAACTCAGAAACAACCGGCACTAGCTGGATTTTCAATTCTGATGCTTTGGTGTCCAGTACAATAGCAAGGTAAGCCTCATACCCTTTTTTAATATATCTCTATACTGATATTGCTGAAATCACATTAGAGAGTCCATCCAGTTTCTCAGATTCAACCCGGAGTAACTCGCCATTTTGACACTTCAATACAATGTATTTTTGCTTACAATTTACCACTGTATCATGTTGGGTTAACCAATCCATTCCCAATATTACATCAAATTCACCAAAGGGTAACAACATCAAATTAGCCAGAAACCATAACCCTCTATCATCAATGTGCAATTTTTACAAAATTTATCCGCCATAACATGCTGACCCAAAGGGTTTCAAACTTTAACCACAAATTTGATGAATTCAACAATTATATTTTTATCAGATACAAATTTTGTGCATATATATGAATGTGTGGAACCAGGATCAATCAAAGCAATAATATTAATATCAAGTAGACAGAATGTATCAATGATAACATCTGGTGCAGAAGCATCTTCCCTTGCACGTATTGCATAGGTTCTTGCCGGAGCTTGGGCCTCAAATTTAGCTGTTAAATCCTTTGCAGTACTTCGACTACCATCAAAATTTCCAAATTGCCGTGGTGGTCTACCCCTCGAGGTGAGATTAACCCTTTCTGGGCAATCTTTAAGAAAATAGTCGAGAGAACCATACTTGAAGCAAGCCTCACTTCTCATCCAGCACTCTCTAAAATGTAATTTATTACAGGCATTACATCGTGGCTTGGGGTTTCCAACACTCCTAACACTGGTGGTTAAGGGAGACGAAGACCTTGGGTTAGTGCGTTTAGAGTTTTGTTCCTTTCCCTAATACTCCCTTGAGGTAGCAAAACGCTCATGATAATTCTTTAATTTCTTTGAAGCAATTGATTGTGCCTTGCTTACAAATCTTTTACTTGAAACCTGAGCTTCCCTTTTTGCTTGCTTCTTTTCTTTGCTTAATTCCTCGACTGTTCAGCCAACACTACGAATTCTCTTAATTCCAGAATTCCAATTAACAGCTTGATATCTTCGTTTAGCCTTTTTTCAAATCGTTTGCACATTTTGGCTTCAGTCTGAACCCATTCACTAGCATACTTGCTCAATCTAACAAATTCCTATTCATACTCGGACACTGTCATATTCCCCTGTTTGAGCTCTAGAAATTCCTTCTTTTTTTGGTCCAGGAATCTCTGACTAATATACTTCTTTTTAAACTCTGTTTGGAAAAATTCTCCTGTAATATTTTCCCTAGGTACAACAAAAGATATGGTTTTCCACCAATGATAGGTCGTGTCTTTCAACAAAGATACTGCACATTTCAGACATTCGGCTGGTGTACATGATAACTCATGTAGAACCCGAATAGTATTTTCTAGCCAGAACTCGGTCCTTTCTAGATCGTCATCGACCGTAGCCCTAAATTCTTTAGTTCTATGTTTTCTGATTTTGTCTACCAAAGCCTTACCAATTCTAACAAATCTAACATCCTATAGCATTTCATCATTTTGTGAAGTAGGTGGGGGAGGTCGTTGAACAGCAGGATTTGTTCTTATATATTCACTAAATCATTCATCCATCAATTCAAAGAAGGTTGATTTTGCCGCCTCACTTCGGCCCTTAAATATGGGCTATCTACTACCACTAGATGCAGCTTGCTGCATAGAAACTTGAGCAGCGCTCTCAGCTTCCTTAGTCTTGGCTCTAGCTTGGTTGAAAGACATTACTATATGAAAATACATTTAAAAGTGGTCAGAAGATATCACACTATCATAATTTATGAAAATAGCATGTATAGCTAGACTCGTACTTGCTATGTTAGTCTAAGAATTGGCTAAACCGCAGCTCTGATACCACTAAATATAACACCCCTAACCTGAATCTGTCATCAGAACTGGGTTTCAAAGTATTACTAAAACATTCAGAACATTTTTCAATTAATTTACATAAATTACTAACCATTTTTTGAGATCATACATATTGTCCTATATATGGACCCTCGAGGCCCAAAACGAGTGTTGAAATCAAATCAGGACTAAATTGGAAACTCATGGAATTTTTTATGAAATTCTAAAAATTTTTCCTAGGTGCAGGGCTCACACACCCATGTGGTCAGGCTGTGTATTACACACGTCCGTATCCCTAACCCGTGTAACTTTCTAACTTTTAAAGCATGAAGAAATTGAAGTCACACAGCCAAGTCACACGCCCGTGTGCTAGACCGTGTGGCGAATTTTTATTTTCGAAATTTAAGTGCAGTTTTCACATGGCCATGTAACACGCCCGTGTTCAAGGTCGTGTCAAGCACATGGCAGAGACACGTGCCGTGTCTCTACCCATGTGCCCAATTTTGAGCATTCTGTTCTCATTTTAAAGATGCAGGGGACACGCGGCCAGACCACATGCCTATGGGATAGGCCGTGTGTCACACACGGCTAAGACTGTGCCTGCCCTTATGGAAAAAAACAAGCAATTTTCTAGCCTCATTTGTCACCCAAATTTACTATGTTCCTACACTAAGACATACCAAATACAATCCAACCACTTCAAGCATCCATCTCAAGTAAATTTTATCATTTACAAGGCATACCACTACATACATACATGTTCATAATTTTACCTTGGTTTAATCCATATGTTAGACTTACTAAAAACAACCACTTAATATATATAAAAAGCTAGCATAGCATGACATTACAAGTATATCAAACAACCATTACTAGCCATTCCAATGGCTAGATTACAAACATCATCATCAAGCCATAATTGGCCAATTAAGCTTATACATGCCATTATACCAAAATGAGATTTCTATTTATACCAAAATGAGATAGTGCATAGTGTGGTGACTGCTCCGACCGACTTCCAACCTTCGCGAGCTTTGAGCACTATAAGATAGGGAAAAATAAACGGAGTAAGCATTTTATGCTTAGTAAGTTCGTATAACAGAAAATAAACTTACCGGTGTTATTTATTAACACAAGCACACATAAATATGTATTCCATCAATTTTGGGTAAGTTACCTAAACACATACACTTATTCAGACAATTTAGTCACATAATCTCATATGAATATCAAGTGAACATAGATGAGCTCATCACATTACAAGTTCCATAAAAATTTTCATCTTTCCTTATTTCAAGATACCTATTCCGTTAAACTATCAAAATGTCAATGGACATCTGGTTAGTATACTCAAAAGTACCCCTTTGGGCACAAACTTAACAAGCGCGCTCTCGAGCCACATATTATGTTATAGGATTACCAACCCAGGCTAAATCCTTTTTAGGACATATGCTCTAAAGAGCTTAATTTGGATTGCCTGTCTGAGCTACACCAAATCTATAGCACAGGCTCGAGCGGCTTATATCAGGATTACCCATCTCAGCTAAATCCTTTTTACAACATGTGGAATATTATTCTCGTTCAAGCACATCACCTTAATCCATCGAATTTTAACGTTCAACCGAAACATGGCAATTTGTCCACATTTCACAACTTATAATTATTTCATAATGTATGTTATCTCATTCACATCAACACAATCATACAATTAAATTCAAGCATTTAACATACATAGTTAAGTTACATGAACTTACCTGGAAAATGGTTCATTTTTGAATTTCAACTAATTCGAAACCTTTTACTTTCCTCGATCTAGTTCCGTAGTTGACCTTTTTCGACCTACATGGATAAATTTGACTATTAATCTATCAAATTTCATATACATTTTCATTCTATTGCATCCTAGGAAAAATTACCATTTTGCCCCTATCCTTTTCAAAAATTCTGATTTCGTCCCTAGGCTCGGAAAATGAAATTCATGAAATTTAACCCTCTTTTCAAGCCTAGTAAAAAATTTATAAACAACATTTACAGCACACATTTTTCACAAATTTTAAAATTTTCCATGAGTTTTTACCATTTTTCATTTTAGTCCCTAAATCTAGTTTTCATCAAAAATTACTTTGTTTATGTAACATCCCGTTTTTAGTCAAATCGGAATAGTAGTTTCGGACCACATATCTGAAGTCCAAATATTTATTCTATTATTAAATTAAGGTCTACAGCATGAATATATGATTGTGTGAAAGTTCCGTTTAGAAATTTTATCTTTTGAGTGGTTAATTTGATAAAAAGGACTTAATCGCATAAAGTGTAAAAGTGGAGTTCAATTAGCTAAAGGTATCTAATAGCTATGGAATTTTAATTTAGAGGTCCTTATGTTGTAATTTGACCAATTTAAACAAGAGTTGACTTATATTGACACATTATTAGGTGTTATAATATTTATTAATTAAAGTTAAATAAGTAAATTTGTAAATAAGCTTAAAATAAATAAAACAAACAAAATGTCAACATTATTCTGTTATCATCTCTACTGAAAATAGAATAAAAATGTGTTCATGAGAGCTTGCTAGGGTTTCGGCAATTGCATAGTTAAATTGATAAATGTTTTTGACCCGGTTTTTAATGATTTCTACGTTTTTTAGATTGTTGCAACTAGTACTAGCTAGCCCAGGGACTATTTTGCAAAAATATTAAAGATTTTGAAAGTTTTCATTGATGAAAATATTCGTTCTTTGATGTTTGATGATGAAATATGAAATCTTGTTGTTAGATTTATATATTTTGTAAAGTGGTTTTGAGTAAAAATGCAAAATAGGGATTTATTTGTGAAAATGTAAAAATGTATGAAAACTTGATAAATATGGGCTGCTAGGGGAATTATGGTAATTCGGCTATCATGGGTATTGAAGAAATTTCATGAACTTGTAATTTTGTGTAATAAGGACTAAATTGTAAAAATGTGAAAGTTTAGGGGAAAATGTGTAAAATAGCCCTAATGTATATTTTGGATTCAATTGAATAAATAGATGATTAAATGAGTTGAATTTGATATTATATAGATTAAGAAAAATTAAATTTGGAATTGGATCGGGGAAAAGATAAAGTATTCCACTAATCGACTCGTTTCTGTCGTTTTCACACCCGAGGTAAGTTCGTATGTTATAATTTCATTTCAAATGTATCCTATATGCTTTGATATAGCATTAATTGTGATTATGTGACTTCGGACAAGTTTGGGAATGATTTAACATTTGGAAGCCCGGTTGAACCTTAGGAATAGTTTAGGATGCTAGTGACATGTCATTAGGGATACTTTGAGTTGGCTTCGGGCCATGATATAGTACTTCAAGTGTGTGATAAATTGATTTGGCTTTGGGCCATGATATCAGTATTTTGGAGATAAGTTACCTTGATTTGGCTACATGCCATGGTATACGTACTTATCATGTGAGACCCTTGAGTATTCGACTTCTATTCCGAATGGTTCAACGGGTACATGAGAAATGAGAATATGTGTATAAACTATTTTAATGTTGAATCGAAAAAATGAGAATGGAAGTATATAGTTTTGTGAATAATCTTTTGAAAGGTTTGATAGTTAAGGAAAGTTACATATTGATGTATTCAAATTATTGATTTATGTTATGTGATTACATTAAGTTTATCTCATACGAGCTTACTAAGCTTTATAGCTTACATTGTTTAATTTTATATGTTTTATAGAGATCACAAAGCTAGCTCGAATTCGAGGATTGTCGGAGATCGTTTTACACTATCCACCTATCTTTCGGTACCTATGAACTTGGTATTTTAAGTATATGGCATGTATAGGTATTTAGAGTCATTTTGAATATGGGTTGATAATGATTTTGGTTATAACTTGTTAATGAATTTGGCCATATGAATTGGCATTGTAAATGTTTATGTTTGATTTGTAAATATAGCCATGAGATATGGCTTAATTTGGTGAATTTGGTTATGTGCATATATGTGCATATATGGTTGATATTTTGAGTTCATGGACGGATATGTGAAAAGCTTATAGTATGAGGCCTGTGGATATTGATATAGTAAATGTTAAATGGTTGATATAAGATTTGAATTGTGCTTGTGAATTGGTGCAAAATGATGAACGTTTGGTAAAGGCTTAGTTAGTTGATTTGTATGTGTTTTGGTATGTTTTGATTGAGTAAAACATAAGTTATAAGCATGTTGGTTGTTAGTATTGGAAATGGTATGAATTAGTCTTGATTGTGGCTAAATTAGATGTTCAATTATTCTATGATTTGGTGCCATTTTGGTTGGGTAGGTATATGCATATTTGGGTGGCAAATTGGCTTGGTAAATAGCCTATTTTTGTCTACACGGGCGTGTGTCTCAGCCGTGTGTGACACACATCAAATACACAGCCGTGTGTCCCCTGGTATTGAATTTGAAAGCAAGTCAAAATGCTCCACATGGTCTCACACACGAGCGTGTGACTTGGTCGTATGGCATAAGTCAATATACCCTACAAGCTTGGCACGGGCGTGTGTGGCCATTTTTAGGGCACACGGGCATGTGTGTTGGCCGTGTGACACAAGTCAGAGAGTTACATAGGGTTGGACACAGGCTAGGACACGGCCATGTGCTTCCATTTCGAATGTCCACACGGCCTCTGACACGGGCGTGTGTCTCCTATTTTGAGAAAATATTTTCTAACTTTCGTAAAGTCTCATAAGTTATCAATTTAGTCTCAAAGCACTCCCAAAGCATGTTTAGGGCCTCGTAGGCTCGTATTAGGGACAAATTGATTGAGATTGAATGACGATTGTATGATTTGATGAAATATATGTGAAAAGTATGTTTAAATGTGTTGTAAGCCCGGTAATGCTCCGTAACCCTATTCCGGCGTTGAATATGGGTGAGGGGTGTTACATTTATTGGTATCAGAGCTACGATTTAGTCGGTTCTATGACTAACGTAGCGTATGTGAGAGTCTAGCTATACATGTCATATATAAACTGTGATAGTGTGATGACTCCTGACATTTTAAAATGTGTTTTCATATAGTAAATAGATTCTAATTGAGCTATAGCTGATGACATTGAAAGTAATGCGCATGCTCCCACTCAAGAGACAGTGTCGTCTAATTCTAGATATGTGTCGGGTAGCCAGAGAGGAGAGGCTAGAGAAGCCTTCTTCCAAATGATGAATGAGTGGTTCGCACAATATTTCTGAACGAACCCGAGTGCTCAACAACCTCCACCCCCTCCTAATCCCCAACCGGTTCCCGTAGCTCCTCAAGATGTCGAGCTTTTAAGATTGAATAAGCCTCCAATAGACAAGATTCGTAAATATGGGGTTGAAGAGTTCAGAGCTAATATTGACGATGATCCTGAGAGAGCCGAGTTTTGGCTTGAAAACACTATTAGAATACTTGATGAACTTTCTTGTACACTGGCTGGATGTTTAAAATGTGCTATATCACTGTTGAAGGACACCATGTATCAGCGGTACCGAGAGAAAGAGTCACTTGGGAGTTCTTACAGACTGAGTTCCAGAAGAAATATATAAGCCAACGATTTCAGGATCAAAAACATAAAGAGTTTCTAGAACTGAAACAGGGTCGTATGACTGTAACAGAGTACGAGAGAGAATTTGTGCGGTTAAGTAAATATGCTTAAGAGTATGTTTTTACCGAAGAGATTATATGTAAGCGGTTTGTTGAACGAATACATTAAACTTCTGGTCGGGATTCCAGACTTGAAAGAGTTTGTTGTTCTAGTTGATAGAGCTTGCAAAGCCAAAGATTTTAGCCGAGAAAAGAAGAAAGCTGATTCAGAGGTTAGAGGTTCGAGAAAAAGACTGATGAATAGACCTTATCATTCTTCATCAAAGAAATCTGAAGATTCATTTAGTCGATCAAATGCATCAGGTGGGATACTAGAATAAAGATCGTGGAAGTCAACATGTGAGCTCTAAAGCTCAAGCAACTTCCATCTTGAGTGTTGGCAGTATAAGAAACAACAAACCTGAGTGTCAACAATGTGGGAGACGTCATTTTGGAATGTTTTGGAATAAGAGTGTTAAAGCTTATTTCAAATATGGTTCACCAGATCACTTTATTCAAGATTGCCCA
Source organism: Gossypium hirsutum (assembly GCF_007990345.1). Taxonomy (NCBI): domain Eukaryota; kingdom Viridiplantae; phylum Streptophyta; class Magnoliopsida; order Malvales; family Malvaceae; genus Gossypium; species Gossypium hirsutum. The sequence goes on from NC_053435.1 coordinate 53,700,523, forward strand.
GAGTTATCTGAGAAAGATAAATTTTAGAATGCAAGACTGAGTAATACAACTGTGAGAGGGAGACCACCGAGAAATACGGGGAATGTGTCCAGTGGTAGAGGTGTGACTAGGGACTCAGTTGTGAGACCCGAAGCCAGAGCACCTACTAAAGCCTATGCTATTCACGCGCGCGAAAAGGCGTCATCCCCAGATTATTACCGGTACATTCTCTTTTTACGACACTAATGTGATTGCTTTAATTGATCCTGGATCGACACATTCGTATGTTTGTGAGAATTTAGTGTCTAGTAAGAAATTACCTGTTGAGTCTACAGAATTTGTAATTAAAGTATCGAATCCCTTAGGCAAGTATGTTCTAGTTGACAAAGTATGCAAGAACTATCCTTTAATGACTCGTGGTTACCGTTTTCTGGCTAACTTGATGCTTTTACCATTGGATGAGTTCGATACGATTCTGGGTATGGATTGGTTGACTTACATGATGTCATTGTGAATTGTAGACTAAATATTATAGAATTGAAATGTCAGAATAATAAAATTCTTAGGATTGAACTTGATGAATCAGGTGGATTACTAGTTAGTTGATTTGTATATGTGTTTTGGTATGTTTTGATTGAGTAAAACATAAGTTATAAGCATGTTGGTTGTTAGCATTGGAAATGGTATGAATTAGTCTTGATTGTGGCTAAATTAGATGTTCAATTATCCCATGATTTGGTGCCATTTTGGTTGTGTAGGTATATGCATATTTGGGTGGAAAATTGGCTTGGTAAATAGCCTATTTTTGTCCACACGGGCGTATGTCTTAGCCGTGTGTGACTCATGGTCAAGTACACGGTCGTATGTCCCCTGGTATTGAATTTGAAAACAAGTCAATATACTTCACATAGCCTCACACACAAGCGTGTGACTTGGCCGTGTGGCATAAGTCAGTATACCCTACAAGTTTGGCATGGCCTAGCACACGGCTTGGCACGGCCTAGCACATGGCTTGGCACATGGGCATGTGTGGCCATTTTTAGGGTACACGAGCTAGCCACACGGGCGTGTGTGTTGGCCGTGTGACCCAAGTCAGAGAGTTACATGGGGTTGGACACCGGCTGGGACGTGGCCATGTGCTCCCATTTCGAATGTCCACACAGCCTAGCCACACAGGCGTGTGTCCCCTGTTTTAAAGGAAAAATTTTCTAAGTTTTGTAAAGTTTCATAAGTTATCGGTTTAGTCTCAAACCACTCCCAAAGCATGTTTAGGGCCTTGTAGGCTCGTATTAGGGACAAATTTATTGAGATTGAATGACGATTGTATGTTTTGATGAAACATATGTGAAAAGTATGTTTAAATGTGTTGTAAGTCCGGCAATACTCCGTAACCTTATTCCAGAAATGAATACGGGGGAGGGGTGTTACAGTTTATATATGAATAAACTTTCACTTTCTACCATAAATTTCTAATTTTTAGCATATTCATCCATGACCCACATTTCATACATTGATAACTTTTCAACTTAATCCCCTAAATAGAGAGATTAAACTATCCCGATTTCAAAAATATAAAAATCATTAAAAACAGAACTTGATTTCATACCTTTTCAAGCTTGGTAAGTTGTCTTCCTCTCTCCTAGGGTTTCCATGGAAATTTTGGGGAAGATGATATGAAATTAGATGAATATTTTTTTTATTTAATTACCATATTTTAATTTTAGTGATTTTCAATTTAGTCCCTTGCCTTTTCTAACTTTTCCCTGGATGAGTCATTAAAATATCTACTAACTACCCTTCAATGGTCTAATTACCATATAAGGACCTTAAGTTTTGAATTCTATAACTATTTGATACCTATAGCTACTAGAATCTAACTTTCGCATTTTATGCAATTTAGTCCTTTACTTAATCAACTTTAGGGTCATACCACTTGAACCTAATTATTCGTTCAAATAGCATAAATTGCCAATTCAAAATTTATTTTAATACGATATTTGACTTGTAAATATTAAATAATAATATTTACAAATTTATTCATTAGATTTGTAGTCTAGAAACTAGTGTTTCCGACACCACTGAAAATTAAAATATTACAGATTCCCTATAATTATGGGTAAGCTTACCTTTATTACAAAACTGAAACAATATGCATTAAATTCATATACTATAAGAATTTAAAATCATGATAAGAAAAATATTTGCTCTCATAAGTCAATTTAAAATATATGGAGAGTAAGATTTAACATTGATTCAAACATTTATTAATTTTTTTTCATGTTTAGCATTAATTAAAAAATATTTGATTTCCTGTAGATAATTATCTATGACAAAATTTCATAAGTTAAATAAAAATATATGGTAAGAAAAATTTTGAATTATAATTTTTAATTCAAACAATTTAATTATATTTGTTTCTAAAAAATATTTGTTCTCATAAATAATTACAAAAATGAAGAGAAAAAAAATAGGGAAAAAATTTCAAGTTTTGTTACAAATTCAAATAAAGTTCATTAGGAAAAAAATGGTACAATTACTTCACAATTTACATGTATCAAAATTGATGGTTGGATAAAGTGGTTCATTTGGTGAAAATTTGTGGTGCCCTTTGTCAATGTTTGGAAGGTTTGCGAAAACCAATCGGGAGCATCTTGCTTACACCCGAACTGTAGCAGAACTCGATCCCCGTTGTACCATTCAATGGTTGAAAAATTCAAAATGGGTGCATCAATGCACCTCACGTATGAATCATGGTAAGCCGACTAGGGAATTACACCCGCAACGTCTGATGCTACATATGGCATTCACATGAACTGCACAATTAATAATATGATTATAGTGACATGGGTAAAATAACATAACTAAAATAATTACATGACATGAATATAATTTTTTTTTTGAAAATAAATTACCTCCTCGGGTATGCATCAATCCTTTATCTATTCACAATGAGAGTTTTTAACTTCCCGATCCTCAGACAAGTACACCATCGGAAAAGAAAGCAAACTTGTTAGATAAGATTTTCATAATAAAAATATTATTTAATGTTTTAAATATTTTCTTTTACTTATTTAAAAGTGGGAAAACATATTGTTGGTGACTTAGTGATGCCAGAAATGGCATCCTGTATAGTGCCAAGACTATAGTAGTAGAAAGCACCTGCCTATGTCTTGTGTATCATGCTTTGCCACCCGAAAAAGCTCATCATACAACTTTGTTGATACTATTGAACCCCAACTGTATGAATGGGCAACTTGAAAATTAGGCAACAAAGGCAAGTACATCTAGTGGACTTTATTATTACATGCGTTTGGCATGAGTATCCCCTATCAGCTTCAGTATATATGCCCGAGCAGCGCACATTTTCTCCCACTCAGAGACACTACTCGGTAAATTTTTGATATTTTGCTTTAGCCAAGAAAATTTTAACGTGGTAAACTTAGCAGCACCATCACCCGGCGATCGCCCAAGCAACTGATAGCAAAGCGACACAGGTTTGATCACTTTACTTGAACCTGTGATCGTAGCACCATCAATTGGGAGCCCAATTTGCGATGCAACATCTTCTAAGATGATGGTGCACTCCTCACATGGCAAATGAAATGTGTGAGGCTTCCGGTGCCACCTCTCAACCAAAGTGGATATCAAGTTAGCCCTAAGTTCAAACATCTTAACCAATGCTGTTGTTCCAAATCTCACAACATCCAAATAGGGAAAAATACAGTCATCCGCCCGATTGCTTGGACCATGGACACACACTCTCAAGACGCAGTACTAACCCTATCCATAACTAATTACCATATTAGTTAAATATGCCAATTAAAAAAACCAATCACGTGCAAATTTATAAAATACCCATGAATAACAAGTAGTAATTTTTTTATTGGCACATTAGTCATCGTGGTTGTGTGATCGCTTGCTCTAATTAATAAACCCATTTTGATATCTTCGCAAACAAAATTGAATAAACATATCATTCTAAAACATGAAAGCTTCCATATAATAATATTTACCACAACCCATTTTCATAAATAATTTTATTTTTGTTTTATTTAAGTAAAATATCTACATAATAATATTTAAGCTTCTTTATTAAATATATATACATAACTAATCTAGTAAAATATAAATTACAAACATAAAAAGTAGAATAAACTCCAACACAGACGACACAAACCAATTTTTGTCTCCCCAAAACTCCAACATTAACAAAATCTTTTACAAACAAAAATATTAAACATTAAATCTAAACATTAAAAATAAAATATAAACATATAATATAAAAATTATATTATTACAAACGAAAAAAACGTAACTTAAAACTAGGACTTTTTCATAACTAACCCAAATAAATTGATTGTTTACGACAATGACCCAAATGCAAAATCTTGTACAAATGTTTTCTACCGTGCATGTTGGTGCCGGTCATCTCACCATCGGCACCATCCTCCATCATCCCCTAATGATTGCCTGATGATTGCCCAGCCTATAAAAAATAATTTTTTTGTGTCAGCATTGTCTTCACTGGCATCGATATGTATTTTTTTCAAATACACTTAAAAAATACAGGTATTCTAAAATTAAAAAAAAAGAAAAAAATTAATAGGTATCGGCATTCTCGTTGCCGGCATTGATTCAAATTAAAAAAAAGTTGATTTTTTGTTGTTTTCGTACCGGCATTCACGTTGCCAACACCAGTTCAAATTTTTAAAAAATTAATTTTTTGTTTTTTGGTGTCGACATTCTCTTTGTCGGCACCGATGTGGCTTTTTATTTTTTATTTTTTATTTTTTGCCAGCATGCTCTAGTTGCTGGGACTGGTGAAAAGAAAAGGAAGCCAATGAATTGAAGATAAAATATTTTAATTAAACTGTAGTGCATCAATTAAATTGCATGGATAATTACAATAAAATGATAATAGTAATTGTGGTGCATCAAATAAACTGAATGGGTAATTACAATAAAAATTAATTAATGGAAAATATTTTAATTGAAGAGATTGAAATGAATTTTTTATTATAATTCAATTCTATTAATTAATGCAATTAAACAATTTAAACGTTAAATGGAAAGCTTAAAAAATTTCCATGCAATAAAAAGTTGTATATGGAACATAACTAATGCAAGAAAACATGAGAACGATACAACAAGAAGCCAATGAGAGAGCATTAATAAACATTTGACTAAGACCAGGAATTCCGCTTGATTTTTATTGTATACTATGGTAAAGAGAAGACTAATCTTTTAATGCACCACAATTTTGCATTAATTAAAAGGTTTTTCATTAATTAATTTTTATTGTAATTATCCATACAATTTAATTGATGCACCATAATTGTTGTTATTATTTTAGTGTAATTATCCATGCAATTTAATTGATGCACCATAATTTAATTAAAAGATTTTGTCTTCAATCCCTTAGTTTCCTCTCTTCATTTCACCAGTTTAGGCAACTAAATCATGCCGTTAAAAAAAAATTAAAAATCACACTAGTGACGGTAATGTGAATGTCGGCACTAAAAAGTAAAAAATCATTTCTTTTAAATTTGAACCGGTGTCAGCAACTAGAACGCCGACACCTATTAAAATTTTATTTTTTTTAATATCATTTTTTTTAATATCGAAATACTCGTATTTTTATATGTATTTAAAAAAATACATATCGGTCCCAACGAACATAGTGCTGACACTAAAAAATTCATTTTTTATAGACCGGACAATCATCTGGCAATCATTAGGGGATGATGGAGGGTGGTGTTGGTGGTGAGATGACCAACACGAAATGCACCGTAAAAAACATGTCATTTTTGTACAAAATTTTGTACCTAAGCCATTTTCATAAATATTCAATTTGTTTGGGCCAGTTATGAAAAAAAATCATAAATTAATAAATTACAATATAAACATATTATATACAAATTATTATTACAAAAAAAACCTTAAAATTATCTCAAATTTTCCCTCAAACTCCAACACATTTTTTCCCCTCAAAATAATATAAAATATATTTTAAAATCACACTAGTGTCGCTAATGTACTAGGTGACAAAATATATTTTTTTTGTGTCGTATAAAGCCAAAAATACATCTATATTTTAAAAATTTATACCGGTGCACCAATTTGTTAAGCGACCCCACTTAAAAAGTTATTATTATTTTTTGAATATCATGATTGGCTAATGATCGAAAAAATATTTAGGGTGATTTCGCTAACCTATCAGGCAGCATCAAAATTACTATAGAAAATACCTCATTTTAGTAAATAATCTATATCCAATACCATTTTCATCATTAATTTTTTATATTATTTTTATAAATATCCTTCACTAATATAAATACAATATATTAATATATATAATAAAATAAAAATATATTTACAACTAATTATAATATAATATTAAATTGATAAAAAACACATTAGAGAAAGAATCCATGATAAAATGAGTTTTCAACCTGATCCAACCCAACTATAGAGAAAAAAATAATTTTAATTGAGACCAGAATCTATCCTATCTAGAGGTGATCACGGGTCAAACCTCAATAGAATTTTAGGCTCATGCCCAGTTCGAAAAATGAGTCTAGAATTTTACCTAAGTTCAGCCTGGATAAAATGCTAAAACCTGAGTCTGGTCCGATCCACCCGTATTAAAAAAATATATATTTTTATTTTTATATAAAAATAAATTTAAAAAATATAATACATCAAATACACTAAAAATATTAAAATAAATGTTTCCCAACAACTTGAAAATAAATTAAAAATTTTATTTATACTTAAATAACATTAAGATAGATGCAACTTAGCAAACAATTGCTTCTAAAATAGTAGCAAAATTAAAATAAAACAAGAGTTATATAATAGCCAAACAATAACAACAAAATAGTAACAATATAATAGCGAAACGACAGCAAAACAATGACAAAATAGCAGCAAAACAATGAAAATAGCATGAAAAAATAAGTTTTCTTTTTGTAATTCATGTTGAGTCAGGTCTAGGCCAAGAAGCTTACCTGAGATCCGTCCTGTTCAGAAAACGGACCTCGTTTTTTTTTTTTTCAAATCTATTTTTTAAGCAAATATTTTTACTTAAATCCTTTCACTTTTTGAAAGATCAACCCGATCCATGATCAGATCTAATCCTATTCATGTACAATACCTAGTAGGACCATTTGGTTGGAAATTTCGTCACAGATAAAAGCAGTATGAACCTTTTTGTATATAAGTATCTGCCTGCTTGTTCTACCCGCCAAAGGTAGTTCATTCATTCAACAACAGACTTTTGAAATAATATTATGTGGATAATAATTCAACGTACTATTATTAAATTTTAAAACATCCCCATGAGCGAAAATATTAAAGGTTATAAAACTATAATATATGCTTAATCTTTTAGGTTTTTTTAAATATATAATTAAAGGAACATATGTAAACACTAGTCTTTTTTTTACCTTGGTAATACAAAAAAAAATAATACCGAAATGGTATTCCAATACCATTATTTACTAAATTAGTATGTTATAAATAGTTTTGAGGGGTGGAGGGTGAGAAGGTGGCGGCATCACCATTGTCTTTGTTGCCAATCAGAACCCTATCATTAGCCATGATTGGTGTTGAAAATATATTTATTTAAATGGTGGAAGGTGTACGGATGGCAGCACCAAATATTTTATACCTATACACGGGTTAAAATCGGGATAAAATAGGGTTAGAGGGGTGGAGGGCACATTCACCCAAAATGGAGGGTACCTAACAGGCGGCACCCAAAATGGAGGGCTGATGTTAGACAACACTAGGTCCTATTTAAGCTGTGTTTGAATGGTTTAGCAAATAAGAAGAGAAGAGTAAAAAAATTGTATAAGAAGAGAAAACAAAGAGTAATTTGTAAGGTTAGTACATATGAATTGTATTTTTTATAGTATATATATATTTTTTGAAATAATTTATTAGGAAATTTAATTATTTTTTCAGATTTAGTGATGAAGATGGATAATCAATTATTTGTATGTGTTTATTTCGATGAAGTAATTTTGACAACAATAGTTGGATGTATATTTGAATGTCACCAACAAATAGCAATGAGATTTAATAGAAATGTGTCGGTTGATGATATGGAAGAAATGATCAGTGCAAAACTTGTTAGACTGTAGCAGCCCGATTTAGGGCCTAGTCGGAATAGTGGTCTCGGGACCACAAATCTGGAGTCGAATAAATTATTTTATAATTTCTTGGATGTTATAGCATGTTTTTAGGAGTGCATGAAAAATTTGGTGAGTTAATTGTGATGTTTGTGAGCTCGACTGTGAAAAAGGACTAAATCGCATAAATTGTAAAAGTCCTATTTTGATAGCTAAAAGTGTCAAATAGATAGAGAATCTAAATTGGGGGTCTTTAAAGGGCAATTAGACCCTTTATGGAGGCATGGCCGGCCATAGGAGACAATGGTGGTCAAATTTTCAAAATTTGGTAGGTTAGGTAGCTTATTTTTTACTAAAATAGAAATAAAATAAGATAAAGATGATATCACCTTCTCATCTTCTTCTCTACCACTGAAATTTTCAGCAAAATTAAGGGTTTTAGAGCTTGAAAATTTTAGCAACTTTATGCCTTCACAAATCAAGAAATACTGAATCCGAACCTAGACCGGGAGAAAGCCAAGCAAATCAACTAAATCGACTAGTCGCCATATTTTGTAATCCGAGGTAAGTTGTATGTAAATAATACAACTACATTGCTTATGTATGTGTCGAATTGTATATAAATTAATATAGCATGAATTGCTCGAGTGTAGAATTGAGAAAGTATGACGATGATAGTGATAGTAGAATTCTCGATTGAACCTTAGGAAATAAATCGGATATTCATGTCATGACGTTTGGGTCACTTGTGTTAGCTAATGTAAGACATGTCTGGGACATGCATTGACCACCTTATGAGAGCCAGTATAAGACTATGTCTGGGATATGGCATCGGCATTGAGACGAGTGCTAGTGTAAGACATGGTTGGGACATGCTTCGGCCTCGAGATGTAAGCCAGTGTAAGACATGTCTGGGACATGCATTGGCTACGAGAGGTGTCAGTGTAAGACCATGTCTGGGACATGGCATTAACACAGATATGCTAGAGCTTGTGTAAGACCATGTCTAGGACATGGCATCGATACATGACCTCATGTTTTAGGCTAAATGAGTATCCGATAATGATCCAAATGGTTCAACGGTGAAAGTATGATTTAAAGTTAACCAGGAAAAGTATAATCGGGTTGTGAATGGTACAGGTACCTATATGGTATGTATGAAATGTGAGCTCAATATATGCTAAATGAGGTGTATTGAATACTGATGAGTAAGTTTTGCTCATGCCACTTGTGTGTTATGATACTTGTTGATGAATGGTAAAGTTATGTTGTATATTTATTTATGTGCAACTTACTAAGTTTTATGCTTACTCCCTCCCCTTTTCCATTTTCTTATAGTGCCGCCTATCTAGCTCAAGGATCAACGGAAGTCAGAGATATCGATCACACTATCAATCGAAGCTTTCGGTATAGTTTGATTTATATTTTTGAATATGGCATGTATAGGGCTTAGACTTTACTTTGTTTGTGTTATTGAGAATTGGTCAAATGTGTTGGCTTGGGTTGAAAAACCCTTCATTTTGTATTAACTCTTGAATGATGGCTATTATTCATTTTGAATTATATGCAAAAATGTTATTTCAATGAATGAGTAAAATACAATTGGAATGTTATTTATTGTGCCTGATTTGGTTGTATGAGATAGCCTTATATTGGTTTTGGTTGCTATTGAGCAGGTTGTGTAAATAAGGGTGACAAAAAGGCTTGGTAAATAGCCTTAAATTGTCTACACAGGTAGACACACGGGTGTGTGTCTAGGCCGTGTGTGATGGATGGTTTGCCCTATGGGCGTGTGGTCCGGCCTTGTGTCCTCTGCACGTAAAAATTTCAAGTCAATATGGATGATAGTAAACACATGAGCAGAGACGCAGCCGTGTGTCTCAACTGTGTGAGGGACACGGCCTAGCACGCGAGCGTGTGCCTTGGCCATGTGTCATTTTAGGGGTGCTGACGTCAGAAATAAAATGTCCATGTTTTTGCACACGGGCGTGTCATGGCCGTGTGAAAACCCTGTAGATGTACATTTAGAATTAATTCTATACAGGTGGAGGACACACGCGTGTCCTTGTATTTCTTAGGCCATGTGAACCACACGGGCCATCAACATAACCATGTTGAAATGGCCATGGGAGTGTTGCCCTTCCACACGGGCGTGTGCCCTATTTCAAAGTCAAATTTTATAGATGGTTTAAGAACCCAGGTTGATCCCGAATAGTTTTCAATGGTCGATTTGGGGCTCGTAGGCCCATAATAAGAAATTTAAAGTAAAAATCGAAAGATTTCTAATATGGGTCCAAGTCTTGGAGACTTGAGGAACGTTTGTGCTTATGAGATCGATTTAAGTAATGCCTCGTATTCCTCTCCGACGTGGGTTATGAGTATGGGTTGTTACATAGACGTTGTGGGAGGAGGATCTCGAAACTATTCTCCAAATTTCTAGTTTCAAAAAATCCCATGAAATTCATCGAGATGGAACTTGTAAACGATGAAGATGTGGACACAATGGTTGCACTTTATTACCGGAATCAGAGTGGCCATACTGAAACGATTTAGTTGTTTGCTGAGTTAGCTAATGTGGAGTTAGTTGAAGATTTCACTTCATTAAGCGAAGAATATAGAGTTCAAGATCCGTGTACAGTGGTTCCGAGAGCATCTATTGATAGGTGATCTACTATACGCGAGATCGACATCGATCTTAATGCTCCACCTGCGTCTATGAACCATAACATGGGTCCCCATTTACAAATACATCTGGTGGTGATTGAGATTATGTAGATGGTGATGATGGATATGGTAATAATGGTCATTTTGATCACAAATATAATAGCCCGAATTTCAATGATGTTAGAAACTGTGGTTCGAGGCCACTAAATCTGGCAAATGAGCTCGTAAATTTTATTATTTAATATTTATAAGTTAAATGTGGTTTTTAAAAGATTTTTAAATTAGTAAAGAAAGGTCGAAGTTGTCAAACAGCAGAACAGGGGTAAATTTGAAGATTTTACTATACTTATTAGCTAAACTATAAATTCTAAAAATTTTATAGTAGAAAGATATTTGAGTCTAGTTTCGGAAAAATCAAGCGGATCTTAATTTAGAATTCTGTAGCTCACGATATAAATAATTTAGTGACTATGACTCAAATGGAGAGTTTTGCTATAAACAGTAATTTACTCGAATTATCTAAAAATGTTCTATAATTACCGGTAATGCTCCGTAATCCTAATTCAGCGACGGGTTGGGGTGTTATATTTATTGGTATCAAAGCTACGGTTTAGTCGGTTCTCAGGCTGAACGTAGCATATGTGAAGTCTAGAAATACATGCCATTATATAACCTGTGATAGTGTGATATCTCTTGACTCTGATGAGAATTGTTTCACAAATAGGCAGAGATGCTTTCCAACCGAGCTAATTTCGGTAATTCTGAAAGTGATATTCAAGTATCCGAGTAAAATGTTACTTATGATAAAATAGAATTTGAAAAGGTATGGATAAATGTTTTATAGTATATGAGAATGATAAATGTTATGTTATATGAGTATATACATGAAAGTTAAATTGTGAGGCTTTATGATCTCCACCCCATTTTTAGTACAGTTATATGAAATAAAATTCATAAGATTAATATTGATTTAGTTCAGAAACGTGGAACTGAAGAATTCAGAGGCTAAATGATAGATAAAGCAATTAAAACTGAGAATGGGTTAGTAATTAAAGATGGATTCTGAAGAGAGATATTAGATTTTTCTGAAAAACTATTTGAGATATGCAGTGCCACTATTAAAGAAAGAAGTTATTTATGGGAAATCAACTTATTCAGATATGGTATCTACAGAATGAGTTAACTGAAAATTTCTTCCAAATAAGCTTCGTGTGAACTAAATGATGTGAAATTATTTATATGTCACTGGATTAGTGATGAAATTGCAAAAATATTTGAATACAACTGTTATAATTAGGTATATTACAACAATCTCTTCTAGGTATTTTATATGAGTGTTCTATATTTATTGTTATTCTCAAAGGTATATATATAACTGTTTATGTTCAGATGCTATAATCATTATATGGAAAGGTTGGCTAAACATGGTAATAGACAAAAATTATTGTAAGTCTGGTTGATTCATGAACGGTATTACTCTATCTCTCTCGAGTTTTCTGATTCAGCATGTTTGATAGAAAATTTGATGATAAAATTCGTATGATACTATTTTCTACTTCTGTTGGTTGAAGTTTTGAATAGCAAATGTGCAAGTTACACTGTCTTTATTATGACTGTTTATAGTGTGATGTGCAATATTACTCTTTTAGACTTTCTCTGAAATGTCATCAATCTTTTTATTATTCAATATGGATTATCTTCTCAAAAATTCAGTATAATTTCGCAACTTGAATTTCATTATCTCGATTTTCTTGTCATTATTATGGGCTGTCTGTAAGGAATATTCATTGATCGAAGGTAATTACATGTATTACTGCTATAAATCCTGATTTGATCATGGAAGTCATGTTATATGGATTTTAGATTATAGAAATTTTATTATGACACTGGTCGCTATTAGGATTACTTTCGGTTTTCCTCTTCTATTTTGGAAATATTATTAAAGTTGAGGTATTGTTCTATCTGTATTATTGAAGTGTCAGATTTATTATAGCACCATAGTTTTAAATTTATCTGATGATTGTGACTTCGGAATAATTCAAAGCCTTGATGTTAATTATTGAAATAACTACATCAATGACATGGTTATTATAGAAAGATATGAGATTGGAATGGCTCGATAAATAGTAGCAAAGTTTTGATCAGTTGGAAGCTCTGTTGACCGAAGCATCAGTTCTGGTTCAGCCTGAATGAGGTAAGGAATTTATTATTACAGTGATACATCCTTGAAAGGATTAGATTGTATTTTGATGAAGGAAGGAAAAGTAATGGCCTATACTTTCAGACAGACAAAATTTCAAGAAAAGAGTTATCCGATATATAATCTTGAATTGACAATTATTGTGTTAGCATTGAGAATTTGGCAACATTATCTGTGTGGTGAAAAATACCATATATGTATTCATCATAAAACTTTAAAGTATCTGATGGTATAGAAATATTTGAATCTGATACAGCGCAGATGGTTTGAACTATTAAAAGACTTTGACTTGGTAATTGAGTAATATTTGGGAAATATATATAGTTGTTGATATTCTGAAAAGAAAATCACTTTTTGTTTTATGAGCAATAAATATATGATTTCTGTTATCTGATGAAAGATTAATTTTGGTTAAAGAAAGCTAAACTGATGTTTCTACAATAGATTAGTGAAGCTTAGAAATGTGATAAAGAGTTATAAGTTAAATGGGTACAGAGTAAAACAACTTTTATTTAGAATTTTAGATTGAATTTGATAATTGTTGGTTATCAGAGGCAAAATTTGTGTACCGAAGAATTTAGAGCTTGTACAGAAAATTTTATATGAATGCTCACAGTGGTACTATGTCTATTTATTCGAGGAATGATAAAATGCATAATGATTTAAAACAGATATAATGGTAGTCCGGAATGAAATGTAGTATTTCTAAAATTGTATCTAAATATTTTATATGTCAGTAAACTAAAGCTGAGCATCAAATATTGCTACCTTCGGGACTGTTACAGCCAGTGAAGATACTGAAGTGGAAATGGGATAAAGTTATTATGAATTCTAAATTGAGATTATCCCTGTCTATGAAAAGAAAGATACTATTCGAGTAATTGTTGACCATTTGATGAAGATTGTATAGATTATCCTGATATGAATGGATTTCTTACTTAATAGATTGTTTGAATTATTTGTTCCTGATATTGTCAGATTTTATGATATGCCAGTTTCCATTATTTTTTACTGAAATCTACGGTTCACGTTCTGATTCTGGAACAAATTTCAAGAAACTCTGGGTATGTGTTTATATTTTAGTATTGTATGTCATTTTCTGATGAATGGTTAATTTGAATTTGTAATTTGAATTCTTGAAGATATGTTCCGGTACTACATTCTAAAAATTTGAAGGCAATTGGAAAAGAAATGATTGCTGTGAGTTGAATTTGCATACGATACTAATTTTTAGTCAAGTATTAAGATGGTACTGTATGAGACTCAGTATGACCATGAATGTAAAACTCTATAGTATTGGACTGAGATTAGTAAAAAAAAAATACATGAAGTTGATCTAATCTATTGAACCGAAGAAAAAAAATGTAAAAGAGATTTGAGATAGTTTAAAGAAAATTTCTAATTGTCAGAGGTCTTGTGCGGATCTTAGATAAAAAGAAATGGAGATCTGAGATAGTGACAAAATATTCTTGAAAATTTTGTCATGGAAGAAGTTCTCCAGTTTTAGCTGAAAAGGCAAATTAAGTCTACAGTTTAGCAGGTCATATGAGATTATTGAAAAGAATCGGAATTGCTGCATATCGATTGGTATTGTTGTCAGAGCTTGATAGAAGTTATAAATGTTATTTATGTGTATATGTTTCGACGGTATCGATCAGATCTGTCACATGTTATTTCTCTGATAAGTATTGGAATTCAGCTTGACATATCTTTCAATAAGCAATTGGTTGAAATTCTGGCATCTAAGGTGGAGGAAAATTATGAGAAATATAATATTTAAACTTCTTTACTGGTGAGATTTTTGAGGACGAAAATTTTTAAGGAGGAGAATTGTAAGAGCTCGAATTTCAGTGATGTCGAAAACTATGGTTCGAGGCCACTAAATCTGGCAAATGAGCTCGTAAATTTTATTATTTAATATTTATGAGTTAAATGTGGTTTTTAACTCGGGGTGCCACAAAGGTGTCACACTTGCATCATTGGATACGACGGTGCTAACAGCTATGACAGTGGCGTCCCAGTGGCTGATGACGGTTGGTCTTCAGTGCTTGAGTATTGGAAAAGTTACACTCCTACTAGGACTCTACCAAAGAATTTGATTTTAGATTAACTATTTCAAAAATAATATTATTTTAATAGTTTAATATTAAATTAAATTTAATACTTATCGTAATAGTATTTTATTGTTAAAGTTAATTTACTTTTTATCTTATAGATATATTATATTATTTTAATAAGATTTAATATCAAATTTAATCTAAGATAAATATTATATTAATTTAATATTAAAGTGATTAAGTTTAATTATAGTTGAATTTTCTAAACTCTCCCTATCTAAAGAGAGTATTGGGTTATTATTTTACACACACTTGAATTCAAGAGAAAGTTGTAGAAAGAAAATTCTCTAAAGAAATTATTTTAGAAAATTTCTAGAGATATTTTTCTAATTTACAACTTGACTCAAAAGTTTAGAAAATTTATGAAATTACATCACTGGTAATTTTTATGAAAAATTTTCTGATTCAAAGCGAACCCACACTCGGCAGATATGAGCTTAAGGATAGCAGAGAAGATTACTCGATCGAAGCACTCATCCTAGACAAATCGAAAAGGTACAATTTTGATTAAGTGTTTATTACTATAGATATCACAACCAAGTTCTTGTTTTGAAAAAAAATTTAAAACTTTGTTTTCCCTAAATTTATTCTCCGTTGCATTTTCCAAACTCATTTTTTCCAACATGCGAATCGTCGAAGATCGAGTCGATGAATGTAGAAATATCTTCTCGACATTTACAAACTTTTCGAGTTATGGAGTCCATCGGTCGTCAACCTTGTATCCCTCTTAGGTCTTGCGGAGTTGATCTTCTAAACAAACGATATGATTGTGGGAAGTTCCAAACACTTCGTTACCCTTGTACTCAAGTCGTTGCATCTTGTGCTCGCACCTCGATCAACACTGAATAATATATCAATGAGATGTACACTCTAGAATGCACATTGCATATTTGGGGGAAGAAGTTCCCCGTATTGTGTGATTTATCTACATGGGAAGTGTCTCCCTCGACTTTCGAGCTTATCCCAGACAATGGGTTACATAGGAAGCCGAAAGGTTGCCCATAATTCATTAGGTTCCGTAATGAAATGAACACGAGAGAGAAAATCGACCCTAAACTTTATTGTGTGTGTAGAACAATTGATCATAATCGGACTAAATGCCCACATCGAACCTACCATATTGGACAATCGTCTCGATCGAGTGGATTATGAATTAATGTACTCCATATTCAAACTTTTATTAAATTTTTTTATGATTATGATGGGATTTTTCATATTTATATTTTAGGAACCACACAACTATATTACATCTTAAAACAAAAATTTTGCATTATATTGTTTTTTAAAAAAAGTCAAAAGTTTAATAAAAAATTTAAGTCAAAAGTTGTGCTTTGAAATGTAACCTTTGTTGAACGAATAGTATTTATTAGTTATATGTTTCTAGTTTGTAATCATTAAAAATAAAAAATATTTAAAACGTTAATTTACTATAATTTAATTAATACAAACTTGAAAATTTAAGTTACAATTACAAACTACATGATAAAATTGATGGTTCAATGGTGTTTTCCGAGGGGTAAATCATTCTGGTGCCCAATGTTAGTGTTGATGGTGCTCACGGCGGTCAGTGTTACCCTCACATGGAATATTGTTCACAACATCTATCGGTGAACCTTGGGGTGAACTAAACATACTCGAGAAATCGTATATCGAAAGGTTTGCTTGGGAAGGGTTGGAGTACTGAAGTGGTAATGGGTTGAAAATATCAAACATCATCGATGATCTTGGATCTGAACGATTAGAACTGGAGTAAAAAATCTCTGACTAATATGTGTAGCCTGACTAGCCAGGAAAATAATTATCGACCCCCAAGTTTGGATGATAAGAACTACCCCTAGACTGTGAATAAGACATCTTGGGTTCAGGCACCGCTCCAGTTCGAGTGCAGGAGGCGGATGTGACAGGCAATGCAAGAGGTTCCCTAGTCGTTGCATGTGTGGAGCGACTAGCATCGTTTGCCCACCAAATAAAAAAGAATTCCCACTCACCATAAAACAAGATTGGTACTCCTATGAGGGCCACAAATCAAATGCAATATCCATCTAAGGTTTCTACCTCATCTGGTCATTCCATAATACAATATATTCTTCATGCTCTAATGCCCAATTTTTGTCTTGTTTCCTTTTTTTGTTAATTCCACGTACAACCCATAAACTCCGTGAAAAATCCAAAATATGTTTGATGCACCCAAACTGTCGCAGTACTCGATCCCCATTGTACCACTCGACTGTTGAGAAATTTAGCAATGGTGCATTAATGCACCACAAGTGTGAGTGGATGTGAGCAAAAGGAGGAATAACAACCATAATGTTTGGGAAGGAATATGACATCCAGATGGAATGCGTAATTAATAACATGGTTATAGTAACACGAGTCAAATTACATGAATAAAGTAATTACATGTAATGAATATTAGTAAAAATTACCCCCTCCCCGTCATGTGTCTCAACCATCTATCGGTAAATTGAAAGCATTTATGACTTCCTAATATCCGAAGAAGTACTCCATCTACGAAAAAAATTAAACTTGTTAGAACAAATTTTAATAATAAAAAAAGCAAAATTCTTGTTGTAATGCTTAAATTTTATCACCCATTCACGAGTGGGAAGACATATGTTTGGTGAGTAAGTGATGCCAAGAATGATATCCTGTAAAGCGCCCAGGACTACAACAATACCAGGCACCCACTTATGTCCATGTCATGGTACTTTGTCATCTGGCAAAGCTCATAATACAATATAGTTAATATTGTTGAACCCTAATTGTACGAACGGGCAGTGTCTAAATCAGATAACAAGAGTAAGTACATAGGGTGGACCTTGTTGTTATTTGCATCTAGCATGAGTACACCCCCTATCATAGCATTATATATGCTCGAGCGGTGCACATCATCTCCCTCTTAGTTGCAATACTCGGTAAATACTCGAAATTCGCCTTCAACCATGAAAATTTCAAACTTGTAAGTTTATTGCCACCATCACTGGGCGAGCGTCCTAATAAGTCATAGCAAATAGCTGTCGGTTTGGACACTATACTTACACTCGTGACTGCACTATCGTCGATTGGGAGCTCGAGTTGCAGTGCAATATCTTCCAGAGTAACGGTGCACTCCCTACACAGAAAATGAAATGTGTGGGTCTCCAAGAGCCACCGCTTGACCAAAGTGTATATCAAGTCGTACTTCAAATCAAACATGTATATCAATGCCGCTGATCCGAATCCTGATACCTCTAAATATAGCATAAGACGTTCATCTGGCAGATAGCCCACACTGTTGACACGACCCCTCAATACGCGATACGAACCCTAACCATATTAAATTACTGCAATATTTAGTATGTTGAAACTAAATAAAAAATGGTGTGAAACTTTATAAGGGGACCCCTGAATAAAAAATAACAATTTTATTACCAGCACATTAATCGTATCTGATGTGTGATTCGTTTTTGTAATCAAAGAACTCATTTGGATATCTACAGCCTCAAATAAAAAATTTAATCATTGCCTGAACATATAAATAATATAAAAATAACGAAAATGAATTTTGTATCATTTGTTATTTTTTGAAGAATTAATAATATTTTTACCCATATAAAGAAATCAATAACAACATAATTTGGGATACACTAATGTAAGTCAATAATTTATTTTCTAGAAACCATCTCATTTTTTTTTTCATCTTTTATCCCAATAAAATTTTTTTATTACTTAACTATAAAATTTTGTAAAGTCAATTCCGTTCAATTAATTAGTATTCAATCAATTTAACGTAAGATGTATAAATTAGTTCTATATAAAAAATAAAATTATTATGACAATTTCTCTAATTGAAGAAAAACAAAGAACATGTTTTTCTATTTTAAAAATCTCATTTCTCATCTGGGATTAATTTACTTATAAAAAATTAAAAGTATTTTGATAATTTCTATACTTGAAGACAAATAATTTATGACATATTTAGTTTTTTTTACCACAATAATCCAAAAAATTAATTAAATACCAAAACGGGTCACCGTAAAAATTTGTAGCAAACAACCCATTTCGGTATTTATTATTGTAACAAACAACCCATTTCGGTAATTAATTTATTGAGTGACCCATTTTGGTATTTAATTATTATTTTTAATTATTATGGTAAAATCAAATGAATAATAAAAATTACAAATCCAACTAATGTGAATTACAAAACCACAAAATAGGACAAATAATATGAATTACAAAAACTTAAACAAGTAAATAATAATTACAAAACAAAAATGTACCTTTAAAATAATATTTGTTGTTGCCTCCTTTCCTTCCAAAATCACAAAATCAAACAAATAATAAGTATTAAAAACACTAAACAAAAAAATAATAATTAAAAAAAATTACCTTTCAAAAAAATTTATTGTTGCCCTCTTACATTCTAAACCCTAAATAAAAAATATAATAAATATTAAAACCACATAATAATGTGTTGCCTCCTCCCTTTAAGACCCTAAACAAAAAATTACAAAAATAAAACTTTACATTTCAGAACCCTTCTTCTCTTCCCTTCTCTTCTCTATTGCCTCTTCCCCTTCTTCTCTTCTCCTACATTGTTAGCTTCTTCTTCTTCTTCTTCTTTTATAGTTGAGGGGACCATAGGCCCTCTTATAAACTTCATTTTTTTTCACCTATGAGGCCTAAATCGACCAATTCAAGCTGTTAGACCCTATGATTATGTAGTCACCTTCGCCGTAGAGAGTGTCGCCTAACATGATGCCTCCATTAGTGCCACTTGACAGGTTGCCTCATCCATCCTTTAAAAATTATTTTTTCCCAACCCGTATTTACACCGGTATAATTTACATACAGGTGTCGCCTCTCCTACTCCCTCCACCATTAAAATAATTTTTTTCTCAATCAAATGATGGGGTTCTAATTGGCAGTAAAGAGAATGGTGGTGCCACCACCTTCAAACCCTCCACCCCTAAACATTGTTCATAACATACCATTTTGGTATTTAAAATTTTTTTTGTATTATCCAAGTAAAAAAGCCAAAACAATATAAACTGTAGGTAGCGTTTGGTATTTTCCTATGTTTTAATTTTAATAGAATGTGATTATTGGAAATTTGATTGTCAAGAAAGTTAATTTACAGCTTTTGGTATACATTGGAGGGTGGAAAGTTACATTACTTTCTTAAAAATGTAATGATAAATTACAATTTTACCCGTATTAAGTAAAAGATAATATTCATGTATTTAATTTTTTTAAAAAGAAAAAAAACATATTCATTAAAATCTGAAAAGACTTAAAAAGATAAAATGAAGTGAAAACAAACACAACTATTCCACTTAATTTTTATAATAAACTTTACTCCTAACAAATATTCAGATTAAATATTTAAGAATAAATTTTAATTGATATTCTTTAAGTTTTTTATTTATTTATAATGTTAATTGAAAGAAAAAATTATTTCAAATTTGTCCTACACATATTTTGTAAATATAATAATGCACATATAAAATCATGTATAAATAAAACTTATTTTTGAATAAATTAAAAAATTTATGTATATATAATACTTACGAAGAATTCATTGAAATATACAAAAAATCAAGTAGTAGAACAAATGAAAAAGACAATAATTTCTTTTTATTTTATATTTATTAATAGATTAATAGCTTAAATTAATATAAAATAGGGTTAATTTTATTATTATAATTTTTAATAAGTAATTTTCACATTTTATTATAAGAATCATATTGTCATGTTCATAAATAGTAATTCTCAATGAATAATTAAATTTAAAAAAAAATAAAATTAGATATAGTAGTTGAAATCACATTCCAATTAATTAAATTTTTAAAAAAATTACTATTCATCTTACCAAACACTACCAGAGATATGTTATTTGAGTGTAAGTTGATAAAATAATAATATTCCAATAGTATACTACATTCCTTGTTAACACAGACCAATTGCATTGAAAATGGAGTAGAAAAGGCTGAAATTATTATCATAAAAAACAAAGGCGTCCTATTTCTTTTTATTTTTACCAAATATTCCAACCAAATGCCGCCCAAAAGGTCGGCTAGCTAAGCCATTTTCCCTTTCTTTTCTCAGATTCCAATAGACCGTTCCATTTTTATCATCAAAATAATCTTTATTACTACAATGTCAGTACATAGCAATCACCGGATCATGCTTCGATTCCCCGCGAGCATCATCTGAGGCATTGAGCAGTTATGGGATGTGTTCAAGGCAAGTATGCTTCAACCTACTCACCGGCTCGGGGACTGGACAAGTTGAAGCAAGAACATGGGTATGCTGCTAAGAGAGGAGAGAAGGAAGGTGGTGTGGCTGGAAATGGCGAAAAGGTGGTTAACAGCGAAGGGGAGACAATGAGGAGTAATGATGCTAATGCAAATGTTTCGCAAAAGAATGCGTCGAAGAAGATTGTTGGTGACGATCAGGTGGTTGACGGATGGCCTAAATGGCTTGTTGATAATGTTCCTTTTGAGGTTTTGTCTGGTTTGGTCCCAAAGAGTGCTGATTCCTATGATAAGCTTGCCAAGGTATGTACTACCAAATTCATGAAACTGAACGTATAAAATGCCATGGGCACCCGTTTGATCATGTTGTGCTGCAGGTAGGGCAAGGAACTTATAGCAATGTGTACAAAGCTCGGGACAAGGACACCGGGAAGATTGTTGCTTTGAAGAAGGTCCGTTTCAACACAGCAGAGCCTGAGAGTGTTAAATTTATGGCAAGAGAGATTATGATACTTCAGAGGCTCAACCATCCAAATATTATCAGCCTTGAAGGACTAGCCACTTCAAGGATGCAGTACAGTCTTTATCTGGTCTTTGATTTCATGCAGTCTGACTTGAGCAAAATTATCTCCCGCCCAGGCGACCGGCTTACTGAACCCCAGGTAATTTCAACCTTTTGTGTTTATGATCAAAGAAGAAATGGGGCTGGAGTAATATATGTGAAAAGTGACGTACAAGCATAGATAATAAATGATATAATCAAATGTTTTTAGGAAATTACAAGGTCTACATATTTGTGTTTATGATGCAGATAAAGTGTTATATGCAACAGCTGCTATCAGGACTGGAGCACTGTCATGAAAGAGGAATATTGCACCGAGACATTAAAGGTTCAAACTTGTTGATAGATAGGAATGGGGTGCTGAAAATAGCAGATTTTGGGCTTGCCAATATTTTCAACCCTAAACCAAAACGACCCCTCACCAGCCGGGTTGTAACACTATGGTACAGAGCTCCAGAGCTACTGTTAGGATCAACAGATTATGGTGTTGGGGTTGATCTCTGGAGTGCAGGTTGCCTGTTAGCTGAGATGTTTTCTGGAAGACCAATTATGCCGGGGAGGACTGAGGTAAAAAACTTATCATTCACATCATTTCTATTTAGCCTCACAGACGATGCTTTGAATATTTATTTTTTGAGCTACCGTGTTGCTGACAAGTTAAACTTCTGAGCAGGTTGAGCAGCTTCATCGAATTTTCAAGCTTTGCGGTTCACCCTCAGAAGAGTATTGGAAAAAGATGAAGCTACCGGCAAGCTTCCGGCCGCCGCAGCATTACAAGCCTGGATATTACGAAGAATTTGGAGACTTTCCCAGCTCTTCATTTGGCCTCCTCACAATGCTTCTTAATCTGGACCCTTCATATCGTGGCACCGCAGCTTCTGCTCTTCAAACGGAAGTAAGCTCAAAACACCACTTTATATATTTATACATTTAATTTAAGGTTTCATACCTATTTTTGCCCCTGAAATTCTCACATGGTTACTATTGTTTTCAATCACATTGCCCTCTACTTTCATTTTTATCCATCAGGTTAGTCCTTTGACCATTTTCGTTAAAAAAAAAAACCTATGCTCGCATTTCAGCCCTAGTATGGTAGTCAAAATCTCATTTTAGCTCCAAAAATATAGTAAAATTCTCACTTTAACCCTCTGCATATTCGCTTTTGGTTGGCTTAAACAGGCAGAGTTTTTTTTTACCGACTTGTCTGCTGCTCTTAAATCTTTTTATACCAACAAGTCTGGTAATTGGTGCTGTTAGAGACATTTAAATGAAGGTTAAAAATTTCGATTCGAAAATCAAATAGCTTTGGTAACTAGTCGAAATTTTAGATTTTAAATATTTATAAAAAATTAATTTTGATATTAAATAAATATCAAATGACACCGTGATGCATGCTAACTCTAATTAATTTTATAAAAGGATAAAATTTGAGGTTAGTCCCTCTACTTTGACAAAGTTTAAGATTTAGTTCTTGCATTTAAAAAGTTAAAAATGAACCATTCCTACTTTTTTGCTTTGAAAATCTTAGTCCTATCATTAAAATTATAAGTACTTTTAGTCAAAATTTATCAATTTGACATGTTGATTAGTTGCTTTCATGTGACATAGCATGCAATTGATGGGAAATATACATGTTAAGTTGATAAATTTTAATGGAAACTACCACCGATCATAATGATTGAACTAGGATTTTTAAATTGAAAAAGTAGATGATTAAATTTTTAATTTTTAAAATACAAAAATTAAATCTCAAATTCTATAAAAGTACCATAAATTTTAATCTTTATAACATTGTCAAGCATGGAACGGATAGATTAAATGCATAACAAAATTCATGCCTAACGGTAAAAGTATTATGTCTTGTGGCAAAATATCTTGGGTTCGATCCTAAACAATATCATCCATGTTAATTCATATTTCATAAAGTCACATCAACTTTAGAAGAATTTTTTATCAATTCAATAAAAATAGTTTATAGCATAAGTAAATTTTCATATAAAAATATTAAGTATCTAAGTTAACTTATCAGGCAAAAATGTTATAAATGGAAAAAAAATACTATTGTCTAATTAAAAGTTTATTTGAATTTGATTGAGACTTAATATATTTATTGGATACCAATATATAAACAGAATCTTGATTTGGTGCTCCATTCTATGTTTTGTTGGCAGTTCTTTACTTCAAGTCCATTGGCATGTGACCTTTCAGATCTACCAGTAATATACAAGGAGGAAGAACCATATAAAGCCAAAGATAGAAAGAAGTACTTTAGCTTTTAAATATGAGAATTTGTTTTATTATTACCTTGCTATTAATTTACTGCTTATGCTTTTAATGGGGGAGAATTTGGAATTAACTGATTGTGGGTTTTCACGTTGAAGGCACGGAACATCAAAAACAAAGCTATCTTCTAGAAAGAAACAGGAAGGTGATGAGACAAAGGACCTAATAATGACGGTAGAAAAGAAAGATGATACTGATACTTCCAGGGAGGTAAATTTTATATTTCAGTTTTAATGCAAATTCATATACAACCTAAACTTTATTTCCATCAACCAACTTAATCCAATGGACGATGTGGCTGAATTAACCTCTATTAGGTCATCATGTGTCAAGTCAAACATGTCAGCATTAAAAAAGAGTATTTAACTGGCAACTTGGACAACATTAGTCCATTAGGTAATATTAAGGGTGAGCGTTTGATCGAATCGAATCGAATCGAATGAAAAAATTTTGAGTTAATCGAGTTGACGAATCATATTTTATTATCCTAATTTGATTTAAAATTTTCTCGAATCGAGTCGAGTGAGATGGAATTTGAATCGAATTGAATCGAATATATTTGTTCGAGTTAAATTTTAAAAAATAATTTTGGGTCCTTATAACCACTGTCACCAATCGTAATAAAATTTGTCTATCGTAATCAATTTTTTGATTACCTTTCATCACCTCATAATTTATTTATTAATCTTTTATATACGGGTTAGCTTCTTTGCTTGCTTAGTTGTTTCAATTATCTTCATATTCTTGTCACTATATATTTTGGAATTAAAAAATATTTTAAATGTAAAAATGTGATTTTTTAATAAAAGTTATTTTAAAGATAAAATGTGAAATTGATACCGATATAAAATTTTAACACGAATATTTTATAGCATCATTAATAATTCAATTTTAATATAAATATTCAATATGACTAAACAATTCAATAATATAAATAATATAAAATTTGAAATTTAATTTAATAATATAAATAGTAGATATAAATAAAATTATTACTATTTATGTTTAGGGATTTTTTTGGATAATTTTGATTTTTTATTTGGGAGTAAAGAGTGAGAAGTAAAAGTTTAGGGGGAAAATAAAAAGTTTTGAAGAGTAAATTTGAGGGAAAGTAGATAGGGAGAGTAAAATTTTGGAGGAAAAATATTAAAAAAAAATAGGGGGGATGGGTTTGGGGTAGATGGGGAGTGGGATGGGAAGGAAGTAAAAGTTTTGGGGGGAAAGTGGGAGGGAGTAAAAATTTAGGGGGAAAATAAAAAGTTTTAAGGGTTTTGGGGAGTAAAATTTTAAGGAAAAGTAAATGAGAGAGTAAAATTTTGGTGGGAAATAAATTTTGCATAGAGGGGGGGATTAGGATAGGAGGGGAGCAAAAATTTTGGCGGAAATGTGAGAATGAGTAAAAGTTTTGAGGAAAAATAAAAATGTTTGAGAGTTTAGGGTAAAAATGTAAAATATTATATTTTGATATTTGAATTATTCGAATTATTCGAGTTATTCAAATGCAAAAACTCAACTTGATTCAAACTCGAAATTCGAAAAAAAATTCGAGTTGGCTCGAATAACTTGATTAACTCGAAATTTGAATTTTTTTCAATTTTTTCGAGTTGAATCGAATTTTACTCACCCCTAAATAATATGCTCACAAAATGGGCAACTTCATGAACCTAGCCCTGATATTTTCTCCTTTTAAGTATCGAATCATTATATATATATATATATTTTTCTATAATGGCACTTGCACTAAAGTTTTCCATTTTATCACTTTAGATTTTTTTTCATTATCTTTTACAAACAAAAAGTTATTCAACCCTTAAAATTTTAATGGCACAAATGTTGGAATTTAAATTACAGTTACATGTAATTTATTGTTAACATAAATTATATTTAAAAGAATATATTATAAACTTTTTATAAATTTGTTTTATTTTTAATAATTTTTATTTGTTTTTATTTTTTAATTTTTTTATAAAGCACATTTGGGTTGTAACACGAGTTATCACGTCTTTAATATTTTCACGGTGTAGTCAATTTTTCTATCTAGAAAAATGTAATCTAACTAAATTTTGAAAGTTGAGAAAAAAATTAAGACCAAGGTAACAAAAGATTAAACGTTAGGGATAAATTGATCATCATGCCATCCGTTTTGATTGTATGTATGTATGTATGATCCTTCAAGAAATTCATTCTTCTAGGCACTTCTCTCAAATAACTACTGCATATTGACACCGTGACATAAACTAAACTTCCCCTCCGTTTTGATTTCTCTTCAACTGACCAATTGAGACTGTTATCTGTTTGATAAAAAGGTAAAATGATTGCCATGCATCCTTTGGCCATGTAATTTACAGCTAAATCTTCACTGAATGTCTTTCTTTTTATCTTAACAGGAGAAGCAGAAAGGAAATGAGTCATGTAATAATGCAAAAAGCTCCTTTAGAGTGAAGCCAATCAAACATAATGAACAACGCTTACCTACATCGCTCTCTCCGATTCTACGTTCCAATGCGAAAATAGCTCCAAGAACCGAAGCTCATCCTAATGCTACTCAGAACATTCAAAATTTCACTCTTTTACAGGCTTCCATTACAGATATCATGAAAAACAACCTTGGCAATCCTCAATATCGCAGGTCTTTCTCTACATGGGATTTCCGAACATTTGATCCTGACAAGATATCAAAGCCTTTTGGTGTGGAATAAAAAGAGTGGGTTCGTTCGCTTGAGTTTGTGTTATGGAATATGAGTTAGTAATTTATTCAGCTTTATGCCTAAAATTTTACTTTGTGATTTGGTTATAAATAAATAAACGAACCTTGTTTGTCTTATTGTTTATTCATGTAATGAAATAAAAGTTATTCAGAACATTTATGTAAGAAATATTTGATGTTATAGTTTTATTGTGTTTGAGTTATCTAGTTTTCGATATTACAATCCTTAACAGGTTTTCATGCATGAGTTGACAAACTTGGAGCAAGCTTGTAGAAGAAATATTTGAACTCTTTCATTTTTCTTGCTTTCAATACTTGTGCTTACCACCTATTTGAGCATCACTACTCTGACTTATAAACCTTCAATGACGTGAAGTATTTTTTAATGACATTGTTGAGTTTGACTCTTATCTCAGTCAAATTTGAGAAATAATTTTCAATTTAAATTTTATTTATTTATTTTAATCAAACTTTAATCAGTCTAGATTATTTTATTATTATTTGACCTATGAATTTAGCATATAAATAGGCTCTTTTACAACCTTAGAAAAAACACTCCTTTAGAGATTAGGACTCATAACGCTATTAAAGAATTTTGTGTTTACGTTTTGAGTGTTCTTTATTTTCGAGTTTTTTGGGTTTAATTTTTATCTTCATCTTTTATACTTTTCGTTCTTTTTCCATTATAATATAATTGTCTTTACCCATGGTCTTTTATTCTCTTTGAAGGGATTTTTTCACGTTAAATTTGTGTGTTCAATTTCTCAATTTCTTTCGCTATTTTTACTTATTCGTTTGTTTAATCGGGTTGATCCTTAATAAGTGGTATCAGAGCTAGTTCAATTTTAGTAAATCAGCTCGTTCAAAGATGACAACAACAAGGTTTGAAATTAAGAAGTTCGATGGTGTCACAAATTTAAATCTGTGACAAGTTCGGATGATGACAATTTTAGTTCAAATCTGCCTGAAAAAAGTTGTTACCGGGAAAAAGCCGAGAATCTAAATCAAACAGAATGGGAAGAGCTTGATAAAAAGGCCTTGTCTAAAAACCAGTTGTGCCTCACGAATACGGTATTGTAGGAGGTATTGATGGAGAAGACTTCATCTGCCTTGTGGAAAATGCTAGAAACTCTTTATGCGACTAAGTCTCTGGCTAATCGTTTAGTGTTGAAACAACGTTTATTTACATTTCGCATAAACAAAGGTAAGCTTCTTAGAGATCACATCGGTTAATTTATTACTATTTTAAATGATTTAAAGAACGTTGAGGTTCAGATTGATGATAAAGATCAGACTATGCTATTATTGTTCTCTTTACCCCCTTCATACAAGTCTTTCAAGGAGACCTTGATTTATGGCAGAGACAAACTCTCATTCGAAGATGTAAAGGGTCATTTGTTGAGTAGAGGCAAACTCTCATTTGAAGATATGAAGGGTCATTTATTGAGTAGAGACAAATTCAAAAATGAGTTTGGTTCAGATAACAAGGTAGATAGGCAAGCTTCCGTTTTGGTAGCATCAAAGAAGTAAGACAAAATGTGTCGCTATTGTAAAAAGTTAGGTCACGTCAAAATAAATTGTTATAAACTGCGAAATAAAAGAGTTGCTGAAACTAACAAGGAAGATGTAGTTGGTGCAAATTTTGCGGTGATGATTTCTTGTTAGTGTCAACGAGCGATAACTCCAAGCTTACATCCGAGTGGATCCTAGATTCAAGATGTTCTTTCTACATGTGTCCCAATAAGGAATAGTTCTCCACATAAAATTCAGTTGAAGGTGGACTTGTGTGACAGCCCAAAATTGACCCTAGTCGGGAAGTGGTTTCGGGACCACAAAACCGAGTCATAAAATTTAGTTAAAATTTTATTTGCATATCTTATATGTGTGAACTTGTATAAAAATTTGATGTTTTAATTTTGTATTAGGAATGTGAATTTTGCTTGAAAGGATCTAGTTGAGAGACTTAGAAAATTATGATAGGTAAATAAGTAAGGACCAAATAGTATTAAAATAGGAAAGTTTGGGTTTGCATGTCAAAGTGCCCAATTCTTGATAAGTGGCCGGCCAAGCATGGTTCCATTCCTCCAAGTTTATGTTGTTTATTATTTAATATTGGTAAGTAAATTAGAATAAATAAAAGAAGGGAATTAAAAAGAAAAAAAGGATGAATAAAATAAGGGAGGAAGAAGGAGTGTTCATCCTTTTCCTTATCACAATTGCCGTACCTAAAGAAAGAAAAAGAAGAAAGTGAAGTTAAGGCATTTGGTCATCTTCAAGTTGATTAAGAAGCTCTTGAATATTCGGTGCCTAGGGGAAAAGTTTCTAAGAAGTTTGGCCATGCATGTAACTAGATTGAGGTATGTTTGATATTATTCTTTGAGATTCATGTATATTTTAAGTTGTAAGTTTGAAATCTACCTAGCCATGGTTCAAATTTTGTTAATTGATGGAGATGATATTCGGCCATGAATGTTACATTCTTGGTTGGTATTTTGATGTCTTTGGTGATGAGGTATGAAGATGGTTGATTTTGAGTGTTTAATAAAAAGGATACATGAATTATTGTTAAATAATGGTCGAATGTAGCATGATTAAAGATGTGAATAAATTGAAGTTAAGGAGGTTGTCAATGAAAAATATGAGTTGGATGAGTTTTAAAGAATAAAAATTTAGGTGACTAGAGGTCAAGGACATTCGGTCAAAGGCTTGTGTGCTCGCAAAATCGGCCTAAATGTCGTTTTGATGTGTTGAATTGAGTAAGCTAGATGTTGGAACACATAAGGATTCGGCCTTCTAAAACAATAGAGATAAGTGTATGAAAGGCTAAGTTTAAGTAGTAAGGCCGAATAGGTTGTAGATAAGGCACTTGTGAGTTCTTGGCCAAGCAATTGACAAATTAAATTAGAGTTCTTGTGACGTATAATGTCAAGTCTAACTTGGTATATTTGGCCACCTAACTAAGTACATCGGTGGTGTTGAATGTAATCTTACACATTCGGCCATATGGGGTAAAAATGGGTCGAGTGTTCATGAGATGAAATTAGGTGTTTAAATGATGTTATAGTTGACATTGTGCATATATACATGCATTCGGCCATCTAATTGAGTATGAAGGTGGTATTAAATCTAATTGTGATGCCCATTTCGAAGTATATATATATACATATATATGTATATATACATAAGTATGCCCATTCGTGATGTTACCTTTAATTATGTGTATAATCGACTAAATGGGTAATTAGTGAGGATGGTTGCCGAATATACAAACATACATATGCATGTGTAATTGAATTATGAATGTTTAGCAAGATGGTTAAACTAGTTGATTTATTGATTAAGCTCAAGGAGTTAAAGGAGGAGAATCAAGCAAAGGCAAAGAAAAGATCATCGAGTAGCCGAGTTGGAACCGTCCTACCCAACACAAAGTAAGTCATCAAGCATATATTTTGTATTGATCTAAATAGACATAATGTCTATGTAATTATGCTGAATGGAATGATAAATTTATATACATGTATGCATGTGGTGATGAAAGTGTTGAATGAAAAGAAAAGAGGTGAGATGTATTGAGTTGTTGATCTCGGCACTAAGTGTGCGGTATAAACATTTATGATCATGAGATTGGCACTAAGTGTGCGGGTTTAAATTGTTCAGCACTAAGTGTGCGAGTTTGATTATATAGCACTAAGTGTGCGAGTTGATTATATAGCACTGAGTGTGCGGACTTAATATATATTTTTGAATCATATGGGCACTAAGTGTGCGACATTATTGAGTTGATCACAGACAGCGGATCGGGTAAGTACCTTGAGTTCGTGACTACTAGGCGCTATGTTTATATTTGAAGTTGAGCTTGGTAAGTTTGAACCTATGTGACAATTATAATTAAGGTCACGTACATAAGATTTATCGTGGAATAGGTGAAAGGTCGTTTAGTTGTATGATTGTAATGAAAACAAAATGATGTATGAAAATGCCTCAAATATCCTATTGATTAGTATATGGAATGTGAATGCATGACTTGGTATGAGATTGAACCGATAGGTTTGAGGAACTATGGTATGGTTCGGTATGGGTGGAGTAACTAGCCTCGTTCCATTTTGCTTCCTCTTGTGATAATGTTATTAATGGATGGTAGTGCATTGCTTATGACTTACTGAGTTATATACTCACTCGGTGTTTCCTTGTCACCTATTTTAGGTTTCTTGGACTCGTCTCTTTTTGCGTGATCGGGCCGTCATTGGAGTCATCACACCGGCTAGCAAGTTTTGGTACTTTCTTCTTAGTCGGCTTAGGAGAACATTTCGGCATGTATAGGCTATTATGTTGTGTTTGAACTTTGGTATGTAAACTTTTAGCCATGCGAAAATGGCATAAATGTTCGGTTGGGTTTGGTTTTATAACGTTAGGTCGTAAGTCTTGATAATTCGACTTTTTTTATGCCATATGTCATGGTTGATTATTTTTGGTGTTAAAATTCATGATATGGCAATAGTGTAGTAGGGAGATGTTTGACAATGATTAGCCTTTGGCATGGCTAGTCATGATCATAATTGGTGATATGTATGATGAATTACTAGTTAGATCAAGGAGAAATCACGAAATAGGCATAGTTGCTTTCGTAACAGATGCTGGCAGCAGCAGTGATGTGAGATTGAAAAATCACTAAAAATAGTAGGAGTGGAATTAATTAATGAATAAATTATTTAATCGAATCTTGATGAGTCTATTTTCATATAGAAGTAACGAAATGATCATATGGACAGTATGTTAAGAGATATTCAGGTTCTCGTGAGACAGGGCCAGAACGGTTTCTGGATTCCCTGTTCCGACTTTGAAAATTCATGATAAATTAACCAGAGATAATTAGGAGTCATGCCATATATTTACAGATTCCTCTCTGAGTCTAGTTTCTATAGAAACAAACGCCATCGGTATTGAAGCTCTGTGCAGGGAGATATCCATGTCGTAATGCGCAAAGGTCAGTGTAGTTGATCCCTGTAACATGGGAGACTTTGACTAATAAACTGTACTAATTGGCCCGACCAAAAATTCTACAAAAATTCTACCATATAGGTATATGAGTCTAGTTCCAGGGAAAATTTACGGAACTGGATTTCGAGTTTCAGAACTCAAGATATGATTTTTAAAGCGACTAGTACGCAGATTGGCAGCTTGTCTGGGAAATGTCAAATAAGTGGTTTGAAGTCTGTTAACACCTCGTGTTCGACTCCGGCGACGGTCTCGGGTTCGGGGTGTTACAATTTAATTGGTATCAGAGCTATGGTTTAGTCGGTTCTAGGACTACCATAGCACGTATGAGTCTAGCTATACATGCCGAATGTTAATGTTTAAATGTGTGATGACTTCTGACGGTTAAAATTTATGTTTTGATTAGTAAATGGATCCCGGTGTAGAGAGAACCTTGGCGGATGACATTGAAAGTGTAGCGGCTGCTCCTGCACAAGGGACACCGCCTGTTGAACCTCTGTCATCTGCGAATAATCAAGGTGAGGGGGCTAAACAAGCCTTCTTTACCATGATGAATGAGTGGGTCGCACAATATGCCCGAACCAATCCGGCCGTCCAACAATTCCCGAATTTGAATAATCCACCCCAAGAGCCCGTAATGCCATCAGTCACTGATCCTGTGAGGCTGAGTAAGCCACCTGTAGACTTGATTAGGAAGCGCGGGGCCGAGGAGTTCAGGGCCATAGTTACTGATGATGCTGAAAAGGCCGAGTTCTGGCTTGATAACACCATTCGGGTGTTTGATGAACTGTCATGCACGCCTGATGAATGTCTAAAGTGTGCTATATCCTTGTTGCGGGACTCAGCCTACTATTGGTGGAGGACCCTGATTTCCATAGTCCCAAACGAACGAGTAACTTGGGACTTCTTTCAGACGGAATTTCGAAAGAAATATATTAGTCAACGGTTCATTGATCAAAAGCGTAAGGAATTCTTGGAACTCAAGCAAGGCCGTATGACAGTATCTGAATACGAACATGAATTCGTAAGACTCAGTAGGTATGCCCGGGAGTGTGTAGCTGATGAGGTTGCTATGTGAAAAAGATTCGAAGAAGGATTGAATGAAGATTTAAAGCTACTAGTGGGTATTTTGGAGATAAAAGAATTCGTAACACTAGTCGAACGAGCCTGCAAGGCGGAAGAACTTGGAAAGGAGAAGAAGAAGGCTGAATTTGAAGCTAGAGACTATCGTAAAAGATCGACGGGTAAAGCTCCGTTCTCAGCTGTAAAGAAGTTCAGGGAGGACACTAATAAGTCGAGGACGACTGCGGGAATTTCCATCAGAGCACGACCATCGACGGACTCCCGAGCTACTTCGGTAGCTAGTGTGGGCAATAATCGTCAAGAGAAACCTGAATGTCCCCAATGCGGGAGATGACACCTAGGTGAATGTTGGGGTAAGTCTACTAACAGGGCCTGTTACGGATGCGATTCGAAGGACCACTTCATTAGAGATTGCACGGAGCTTGATGAGAAGAATAAGATTCAAGGTGCAAGACCTGGTGGAGTGACAACTAGAGGTAGACCACCGAGAATTTTAGGAGGTAGGGGTGGTAGTCAGAGAGGGGCCTCTGATACGGCTGTTCGAGCCGAGAACCGTACTCCTGCTAGAGCATATGCCATTCGCGCACGAGAGGAGGCATCCTCCCCCGACGTCATCACTGGTACCTTCACTCTCTTTGATACTAATGTGATTGCATTGATTGACCCTGGCTCTACTCATTCATATGTATGCGAAACCTTAGCATCCAGTAAGACTCTACCTGTTGAGTCTACTGAGTTCGTAATTCGAGTGTCAAACCCTTTGGGTCAATGCGTACTTGTTGATAAAGTGTGTAAGAGATGCCCTCTAATAATCCGAGAATCCTGTTTTCCGGCCGATTTGATGCTTTTGCCGTTTGACGAATTTGATGTTATTCTTGGTTTGGATTGGTTGACCGCGCATGATGCGGTTGTGAATTGCAAAAGCAAGACTATTGATTTGAGGTGCGCAAATAACGAGATAATCCGAGTTGAGTCTACGGACTTAAGGGGGTTGCCAGCTGTAATATCAGCAATGTTGGCCCAGAAATATGTAAGAAAAGGGTGCGAAGCATACCTTGCGTATGTACTTGATGACAAAGAATTAGAAAAGAAACCCGAATCTGTGCCGGTGGTTTGTGAATACCCAGATGTTTTTCCTGAAGAGTTACCGGGTTTGACACCTGTTCGGGAGATAGAGTTTGGTATTGAGCTTGTACCTGGAACTACGCCAATTTCGGTAGCTCCGTATCGTATGGCACTAACCGAGTTAAAGGAATTGAAAGCTCAATTGCAAGAGTTGACGGATAGAGGTTTCGCTCGACCAAGTTTCTCACCTTGGGGTGCACCAGTATTGTTCGTGAAAAAGAAGGACGGAACCATGAGGTTGTGCATTGACTATCGTCAACTGAATAAAGTGACGATAAAGAATAAATATCCATTACCGCGTATTGATGATTTGTTTGATCAACTAAAGGGAGCCTCAGTGTTTTCAAAGATAGATTTGAGATCGGGTTATTATCAGTTGCGGATTCGAGATTCGGACGTACCCAAAACTGCTTTCAGAACGAGGTACAGTCACTACGAGTTCTTAGTGATGCTGTTTGGGCTCACTAATGCCCCTGCGGTATTTATGGATTTGATGAATCGGATCTTCAGACAGTATTTGGACCGGTTCGTAGTTGTGTTCATTGATGACATCTTAGTCTATTCAGGAGATGAGACCGAACATGCTGAGCACCTGAGATTAGTGTTGCAAATTTTTGCGGGATAAGAAGTTATATGCTAAGTTCAGTAAGTGTGAGTTCTGGTTAAGAGAGGTTAGCTTCTTGGGTCATGTGGTATCCGCATCGGGTATTCGAGTTGACCCGAGCAAAATTTCAGCCATACTTAACTGGAAGCCTCCAAGAAATATTACCGAAGTTCGGAGTTTCCTGGGGCTCACCGGTTATTACCGACGATTTGTAAAAGGTTTCTCGATGATAGCCACACCAATGACGAAGCTACTTCAAAAGGATGCTAAGTTCAAATAGACGGAGAAATGCCAGAAAAGCTTCGATCAACTGAAAACTCATTTGACTGAAGCTCCAATTTTAGTGCAACCCGAATCAGGCAAAGAGTTTGTCATTTATAGTGACGCATCCCTACTCGGGTTGGGTTGCGTATTGATGCAAGAAGGTCGAGTTGTGGCCTATGCGTCGAGACAATTGAAGCCACACGAGAGAAATTATCCAACCCATGATCTCGAACTAGCCGCCATCGTATTTGCTTTGAAAATATGGCGACATTATTTGTTTGGCGAAAAGTGCCATGTATTTTCGGATCACAAAAGTCTCAAATATTTGATGACTCAAAGAGACTTAAATCTGCGACAAAGACGTTGGCTTGAGTTGTTGAAAGATTACGAGCTTGTCATTGATTACCACCCGGGAAAGGCTAATGTGGTTGCGGACGCCTTAAGCCGGAAATCGCTGTTTGCTTTACGAGCAATGAATGTGCACTTGTCTGTTCTACCCGACAATGTGTTAGTAGCTGAATTAAAGGCCAAACCATCATTGATTCATCAAATTCGTGAAGCTCAGAAAGTCGACAATGAATTGGTTGCAAAACGGGCTGAATGTATTCCGAATATGGAATCCGAATTTCAAATTGATGATGACGATTGTTTGAGGTTCAGAAGTCGGTTGTGTGTTCCAAGAAATTCAGAACTCATTTCGATGATTCTGAACGAAGCTCATTGTAGCCGAATGTCAATTCACCCGGGGAGTACGAAAATGTACAACGATTTGAAACGTCGGTTTTGGTGGCATGGTATGAAACGGGACATCTCCAACTTTGTTTCGAGATGTTTAATATGTCAACAAGTTAAAGCGGAACATCAAGTGCCTTCAGGATTACTTCAGCCGATCATGATACCCGAGTGGAAATGGGATCGAGTCACAATGGACTTTGTGTCCGGACTGCCATTGTCAGCAAGTAAGAAGGATGCGATTTGGGTTGTTGTTGATAGACTGACTAAGTCGGCTCACTTTATCCCCGTGCGTACGGATTTTTCATTGGATAAACTAGCCGAATTGTATGTTTCTCAGATTGTGAGATTACATGGAGTACCTATTTCTATCGTGTCGGATAGAGATCCGAGATTCACCTCGCGATTTTGGAAGAAATTGCAAGAAGCTTTGGGTACCAAGCTGCATTTTAGCACCGCTTTTCATCCACAAATCGATGGTCAATCCGAGCGGATAATTCAGATACTTGAGGATATGTTGAGATGTTGCATCCTCGAGTTTAGTGGTTCATGGGAACGGTATTTACCTTTGATTGAATTCGCTTACAACAATAGTTTTCAATCAAGTATTAAGATGGCACCTTACGAGGCTTTGTACGGTCGTAAATGCCGTACACCATTGTTTTGGACCGAGCTCGGTGAAAGTAAAATTTTTGGAGTCGATTTGATTAAAGATGCCGAACAGAAAGTAAGGGTAATCCGTGAAAGTCAAAAGGCAGCCACGGATCGTCAGAAATCGTATGCGGATTTGAAACGAAAAGACATTGAATATCAGGTGGGAGATAAAGTGTTTCTTAAAGTTTCGCCTTGGAAAAAGGTACTCAGGTTTGGCCGAAAGGGCAAGTTGAGTCCGAGATTCATTGGGCCATACGAAATATCCGAACGAGTCGGTCCAGTTGCGTATCGATTGATTTTACCCCCTGAACTTGAAAAGATTCACGACGACTTTCATGTTTCGATGCTTCGACGCTATAGATCTGATCCTTCGCACATAATTAGTCCGTCGGAGGTTGAAATTCAAGCCGATATGAGTTATGAAGAAGAGCCGATGCGTATCCTAGCTCGTGAAGTGAAGGGGTTGCGAAACAAAAGGGTTCCGTTAGTAAAGGTGTTATGGGTCAAACACGGGATCGAGGAAGCTACTTGGGAAACCGAGAGCTCGATGAAAGAACGATACCCAAACCTATTAAACAGTAAGATTTTCGGGGACGAAAATTTCTTGAGTGGGGGAGAGTTGTGACAGCCCAAAATTGACCCTAGTCGGGAAGTGGTTTCGGGACCACAAAACCGAGTCATAAAATTTAGTTAAAATTTTATTTGCATATCTTATATGTGTGATAGTACTTGTATAAAAATTTGATGTCTTAATTTTGTATTAGGAATGTGAATTTTGCTTGAAAGGATCTAGTTGAGAGACTTAGAAAATTATGATAGGTAAATAAGTAAGGACCAAATAGTATTAAAATAGGAAAGTTTGGGTTTGCATGTCAAAGTGCCCAATTCTTGATAAGTGGCCGGCCAAGCATGGTTCCATTCCTCCAAGTTTATGTTGTTTATTATTTAATATTGGTAAGTAAATTAGAATAAATAAAAGAAGGGAATTAAAAAGAAAAAAAGGATGAATAAAATAAGGGAGGAAGAAGGAGTGTTCATCCTTTTCCTTATCACAATTGCCGTACCTAAAGAAAGAAAAAGAAGAAAGTGAAGTTAAGGCATTTGGTCATCTTCAAGTTGATTAAGAAGCTCTTGAATATTCGGTGCCTAGGGGAAAAGTTTCTAAGAAGTTTGGCCATGCATGTAACTAGATTGAGGTATGTTTGATATTATTCTTTGAGATTCATGTATATTTTAAGTTGTAAGTTTGAAATCTACCTAGCCATGGTTCAAATTTTTTTAATTGATGGAGATGATATTCGGCCATGAATGTTACATTCTTGGTTGGTGTTTTGATGTCTTTGGTGATGAGGTATGAAGATGGTTGATTTTGAGTGTTTAATAAAAAGGATACATGAATTATTGTTAAATAATGGTCGAATGTAGCATGATTAAAGATGTGAATAAATTGAAGTTAAGGAGGTTGTCAATGAAAAATATGAGTTGGATGAGTTTTAAAGAATAAAAATTTAGGTGACTAGAGGTCAAGGACATTCGGTCAAAGGCTTGTGTGCTCGCAAAATCGGCCTAAATGTCGTTTTGATGTGTTGAATTGAGTAAGCTAGATGTTGGAACACATAAGGATTCGGCCTTCTAAAACAATAGAGATAAGTGTATGAAAGGCTAAGTTTAAGTA
Organism: Gossypium hirsutum; assembly: GCF_007990345.1. NCBI lineage: Eukaryota > Viridiplantae > Streptophyta > Magnoliopsida > Malvales > Malvaceae > Gossypium > Gossypium hirsutum. The sequence goes on from NC_053435.1 coordinate 53,738,541, forward strand.
GTAAGGCCGAATAGGTTGTAGATAAGGCACTTGTGAGTTCTTGGCCAAGCAATTGACAAATTAAATTAGAGTTCTTGTGACGTATAATGTCAAGTCTAACTTGGTATATTTGGCCACCTAACTAAGTACATCGGTGGTGTTGAATGTAATCTTACACATTCGGCCATATGGGGTAAAAATGGGTCGAGTGTTCATGAGATGAAATTAGGTGTTTAAATGATGTTATAGTTGACATTGTGCATATATACATGCATTCGGCCATCTAATTGAGTATGAAGGTGGTGTTAAATCTAATTGTGATGCCCATTTCGAAGTATATATATACATATATATGTATATATACATAAGTATGCCCATTCGTGATGTTACCTTTAATTATGTGTATAATCGACTAAATGGGTAATTAGTGAGGATGGTTGCCGAATATACAAACATACATATGCATGTGTAATTGAATTATGAATGTTTAGCAAGATGGTTAAACTAGTTGATTTATTGATTAAGCTCAAGGAGTTAAAGGAGGAGAATTAAGCAAAGGCAAAGAAAAGATCATCGAGTAGCCGAGTTGGAACCGTCCTACCCAACACAAAGTAAGTCATCAAGCATATATTTTGTATTGATCTAAATAGACATAATGTCTATGTAATTATGCTGAATGGAATGATAAATTTATATACATGTATGCATGTGGTGATGAAAGTGTTGAATGAAAAGAAAAGAGGTGAGATGTATTGAGTTGTTGATCTCGGCACTAAGTGTGCGGTATAAACATTTATGATCATGAGATTGGCACTAAGTGTGCGGGTTTAAATTGTTCAGCACTAAGTGTGCGAGTTTGATTATATAGCACTAAGTGTGCGAGTTGATTATATAGCACTGAGTGTGCGGACTTAATATATATTTTTGAATCATATGGGCACTAAGTGTGCGACATTATTGAGTTGATCACAGACAGCGGATCGGGTAAGTACCTTGAGTTCGTGACTACTAGGCGCTATGTTTATATTTGAAGTTGAGCTTGGTAAGTTTGAACCTATGTGACAATTATAATTGAGGTCACGTACATAAGATTTATCGTGGAATAGGTGAAAGGTCGTTTAGTTGTATGATTGTAACGAAAACAAAATGATGTATGAAAATGCCTCAAATATCCTATTGATTAGTATATGGAATGTGAATGCATGACTTGGTATGAGATTGAACCGATAGGTTTGAGGAACTATGGTATGGTTCGGTATGGGTGGAGTAACTAGCCTCGTTCCATTTTGCTTCCTCTTGTGATAATGTTATTAATGGATGGTAGTGCATTGCTTATGACTTACTGAGTTATATACTCACTCGGTGTTTCCTTGTCACCTATTTTAGGTTTCTTGGACTCGTCTCTTTTTGCGTGATCGGGCCGCCATTGGAGTCATCACACCGGCTAGCAAGTTTTGGTACTTTCTTCTTAGTCGGCTTAGGAGAACATTTCAGCATGTATAGGCTATTATGTTGTGTTTTAACTTTGGTATGTAAACTTTTAGCCATGCGAAAATGGCATAAATGTTCGGTTGGGTTTGGTTTTATAACGTTAGGTCGTAAGTCTTGATAATTCGACTTTTTTTTTTATGCCATATGTCATGGTTGATTATTTTTGGTGTTAAAATTCATGATATGACAATAGTGTAGTAGGGAGATGTTTGACAATGATTAGCCTTTGGAATGGCTAGTCATGATCATAATTGGTGATATGTATGATGAATTACTAGTTAGATCAAGGAGAAATCACGAAATAGGCATAGTTGCTTTCGTAACAGATGCTGGCAGCAGCAGTGACGTGAGATTGAAAAATAACTAAAAATAGTAGGAGTGGAATTAATTAATGAATAAATTATTTAATCGAAGCTTGATGAGTCTATTTTCATATAGAAGTAACGAAATGATCATATGGACAGTATGTTAAGAGATATTCAGGTTCTCGTGAGACAGGGCCAGAACGGTTTCTGGATTCCCTGTTCCGACTTTGGAAATTCATGATAAATTAACCAGAGATAATTAGGGGTCATGCCATATATTTACAGATTCCTCTCTGAGTCTAGTTTCTATAGAAACAAACGCCATCGGTATTGAAGCTCTGTGCAGGGAGATATCCAAGTCGTAATGCGCAAAGGTCAGTGTAGTCGATCCCTTTAACATGGGAGACTTTGACTAATAAACTGTACTAATTGGCCCGACCAAAAATTCTACAAAAATTCTACCATATAGGTATATGAGTCTAGTTCCAGGGAAAATTTACGGAACTGGATTTCGAGTTTCAGAACTCAAGATATGATTTTTAAAGCGACTAGTACGCAGATTGGCAGCTTGTCTGGGAAATGTCAAATAAGTGGTTTGAAGTCTGCTAACACCTCGTGTTCGACTCCGGCGACGGTCTCGGGTTCGGGGTGTTACAACTTGTGCGCATGGGAAACGATTCATCTAGTAAGGTAATTGGTATTGGTACTGTTAAAATTAGGATACACGATGGGACGATTAGGACACTCTCAGATGTCAGGTATGTACCTGATTTATGAAAGAATCTCCTCTCTTTGAGTATTTTAGACTTGAAAGGATGGAAAATCAACATCGAGTCGAGCAACATTAAAATATCTCATGGAGCTCTCGTTTTGTTAAAAGTGAAAGTACTAACAGCCTTTATATTTTGGAAGATTCTAAAGTGACCGGTAAAATCAGATGTCCCTCGTCCGTTACGGAGTCGAAGTCAACTCATTTGGAGCGAAGGCAACTTGGTCATATGAGGGAAAAATGTATGACTGTTTTGTTGAAGAGAGATTCTTGTAACACCCTTAACCCGTATCCGACATAGAAACAGGGTTTCAGAGCATTACTAGAATTTACAGATCCCCTAAAAAAATTCAATTAAATATTTATCGATTCAATGTATCATATAAATAAATATATTACCATTCAATCAACAGCTCGACACTTGTATAAGCATCAAATAGAACATTATTAGTATACTAGTATATATTTCATATAAATTCAACATTGATATACTTATTTTCTCGACATGTCACACTTGAGTTTAATAATTGTCTTTACCTACATAATTTTCTTGTATCAACATATCAAAGATAATCATATATGTACATGTCATGAAACATATCATTCTCTTACCGTTTCTTCATAAGTATATATCATTCATTTCATTATATCAATATTTCATACTCCATCATTTCCATATATTTTATGTATATTTATTCCGGTAATAGTTTATATCAAACTTAACATAAATTATATTCCACGTACTTATTCTTATTTCGTTTATCTATCTTCATAATTATTTCATACAACTATTTTGTACATATATTTCCATGTGACCAGCTCTTGTAAACATTTCACACAACAATTTCATATAACTATTCGTCATCTGATACATACTACCTGAATATCAATTGTTTAACAGATGCCATAGCGTCTCCCATCCACGGTCTTATTTATCTTTGACATGATGCCATAGTGTCTTTCAACTATGGTCTTACTCATTTCTGTCATGTTGCCATGGTATCTTTCAACCATGGTCTTATTCTTTTCATGTCACGTTTCCATGGTATCTTTCAACCATGGTCTTATTCATTTCATGTCAAGCTGCCATGGTATCTTTCAACCATGGTCTTATACATTTCATATCACGTTGCCATGATATCTTTCAACCATGGTCTTACACATTACATATCATGTTGCCATGGTATCTTTCAACCATGGTCTTACACATTTCATTTCAGAGAGCACACTCCCGTGAACCTCATCCTTACAACGGGATTACCAGTCTAGGCTAAATCCCTTGTAATATAAACCCATAGAGTATTGTCGGGATTACCAGTCCAGGCTAAATCCCCTGCAACGACAATTACTCTGATGAGCTTGGATCTGAATTACCAGTCCAGGCTAAATTCAGACTCTAATTCGGATTACCCGTCCGGGCTAAATCCATTTTTCACATATTCTTCAGGAGGGCTATATCAAGGTAGGATCACCCGTCCGGGCTAGATCCTTTTTACCATCAATTCCTTTTCAGAGATCCATCGAAATCCATTCCATCCAACAGGGATTTATTTTCCTTTTTTATCAAATATTATCAACATTTCACCAATTATCATACAAGGAACATTCAAATCATATTCACATCAATAACATACATTTCAAGCATTTAAGAATATAATTCAAGTTACACAAACTTACCTGGCGAAATTGCAGAAATATCAAGATTCAGGGGCATTTTGGTAATTTACCATTTTCCCAATTTTCACCCGATCTTAAATTAATAATTTCATTCAATTTATTAACTTAAATGATAAAACAATTCATTCCATTCAATTTGGTCATTTTTGATATTTTTACAAAATTGGCCCCTGAAGTTTTACTTTTATTCAATTTAGTCCCTAAGCCTAAAACATGCAAATTAGCCATGCTAGCTGAATATTCATATATATTTTCCTTCTCCTCCTCTCCATTCCACATCCTTAATGTATATAACACACTTGTAAGTAACATTATCTATTATTTTTATTATTTACATTTATGAATATTCAAGCTGTCCAACTGTGTCATAGTCACTAAATTGTTTATATCTGTAGATATATAACTCTAAATTAAGATCCAATAATTTTCCCTGAAACTATATTCATATATATTCTTACCATAAAATTTTCAGAGTTTTTGGTTAAGCCAATAAGTACAGTTTATTCTTTAAAGTTACCCCTATTCTGCTGTCTGACAGTTCTGACCATTCTTTACTAAAAACTAATTATCTCATAGTATAGAATTTGAATGATGTTAAAATTTATTTTTATTTAAAATAGACTCATTCAAGATTCTAAAAATATAAATTTAATCCCATAATTATTTTTATCCAATTGTTTATGATTTTCCAAAAATCAAAACAGGGAAACCCGAAATCATTCTGAACTTGTCTCACAAAATTTATTATATCTCATGATTTAAAATTTCATTTGTTACATAATTTATTCTATAATAAACTAGACTCAATAAGATTTAATTTCATATTTTATTCATCCTATAAGTTAATTTATAAAATTTTTTGTGATTTTTCAAAGTTAGACTACTGCTGCTGTCCAAAACTATTTTAGTGCAAGATATTAATTACCATGTTTACAACACTCTTATTTTCTTTTTCTACACTATTTCTCATCACTTTCTCTTATTTTCTATTCACTAACATATCAAGAACATAGGACCATATGTAAGGAAACTCTACATTAACATTAATCCCATTCTTTTTCAATAATATCAAACTTAAAAATATATTGAAATCATGATGTTCTTACCTTGTTCTATTGATTTCAATCTTCATCTTGATTTTCTCTCTCCTTAAGCTTCCATTTCTTGAATCCAACTTGATATTCTAACTTCTCATAGTCTCCTTAACATTTTTCTCTCTTGGTAGCTATGGAAATTCTTTTTATTTTTGGGTGAAAATGGTGAGTTTTTGGTAAAAGGACCAAATTGTAAAGAAAGGAAAACTTCTTTTCTTCTTCTTGTTCTTCTCACGTTGGTTTTGCATGGGAAAAATGGATGAGAATTCTTCATATTTCTTTCTTTATATACTGATAAAATAATAAAAATAATAAAAAAAATATCTTATTAAAATATTAATAAAATAATATTTATCTAATTAAATAATTATAAAATATCAAAATATCTCTAGCATCATTATTACTTTCTAGATTTCTCTCTCTTCCAATTGACCATTTTTCCCTTTATTATCTTTTAAAATTTCATCCTCGAGTCATTATTTAATTTGGTAAAATTACAATTTAGTCCCTCATAGTTCTTCATCTATTCAATTTGGTCCTAATTCATCCATTTTCCTTAGTTTTTAGATCATTCCACCCTTAAAATATTTACACTATTGGTCTTTTAACTTTTTCATATTTACACTTTAACCCCTCAAATTTTGAGTATTTACCCTTGTGCAACAAAAATTTTCTCTCTTTTACAATTTAGTCCTTTCTTGAATTAATATATCATAATATACTTCCCAATATTGACATAACTCAAAATTTCCCTTTTTGTCACTTTATTTTCTTATTTTTACTATATCAAGGATAATATCTTACTATAAAAATTTTCGGGGTATTACAGTTCTCTTTTATGTACAGGTTTTGAAAAGTTAAGACACTGTGTTGTGTTCGTGAAAATCAAACTCAGGTTAGTTTTTATTTGGTAGTGTACAAGTTGAATGCTAGAAGTCTTCCAGTTTCTAAGCACAGATTCGACTTAGTTGATTCCTTGCATAGTTCAAGATAGGCTTGTGGCAGGCTTTGGCAAAGATGACATTGTGGAAATATGAGTCAAGGTGGAGATTTGTTGAATATGACTCCTATTTCAGTCAAATTTGAGAAATAATCTTCCAATTAAACTATGTTTATTTGTTTCAATCAAACTCTAATTAGTCTAGATTATTTTATTATTATTTGACCTATGAATTTAGCATATAAATAGATAAATAGACTCTTTTACAACCTTAGAAAAAACACCCATTTAGATATTAGAACTCATAACACTTTTAGAGAATTTTGTGTTTACATTTTGAGGGTTCATTATTTTCGTGTTTTTCGGGGTTTAGTTTTTATCTCCATCTTTTGTACTCTTTGCTCTTTTTCCATTATAGTATAATTATCTTTGCCCGTAGTTTTTTATCCTCTTTGAAGGGATTTTTTCATGTTAAATTTGTGTGTTCAATTTCTCAATTTCTTCTGCTAGTTTTACTTGTTTGTTGTTTAATCGGGTCAATCCCCAATAGACATAATAACAAAATTTAGCCTCACATTTTATCAATTTGGTACTATTTCTAAAAAATTCAAAAAAATTAAAAATATAAAAAAATAAAAATTAACAGTGGGCAAAAAGTAGGGAACAATGAGTCAACGTCAAACTTCATTTCCCTACAAACCTAAATTTGTACAAACTCACTGATGACTTGATGAATATGGTAGTGGAAGTGGTAGTGATGGGACAATGGGAAATCAAGATCAAGAGAAAGACCAAGGATGGGATATGAAGCAGGTAAATTGATTTTAACTTTGGAACTATAGAGCTATGTCTCAATAAGAGAGTGAACTGATAAAAGAGAAAAGAAGAGTGTGTTTCATAGTCACCCATGATTGTTGGCTCAAGTTGAGGGATTGCGATTGTTTTGTTTCTTTCTGAATTAGGATTTGATCTTTTATTTCTTTGTTTGAGGAGTGGGTTTGGAGAGGATAAACAAAATATTTTTCTTTTTAATATTTCATTTTCTGATAGATTTATGTTTTGTATGTATATGTTGTGGTCAGGGAAAATCCAATTTTAGCTTAGAGGGGAAATTTTGAATTTTCGTAGCGGATCCAAACCCACAATTTGAGGTTTTGTTTGAAAGTAGATTTTGGGTTTTGCCTAAAACATTTAAATCCTACTTTAAAGTGGCATTTATAAGTTCGAAGGTTAATAATTTTAGAGTAATTTTTTAGAATTAAGATTAATTATCTAAATATTTAGAGATAAATTTGTTATTATATATAAAAAATTGTCATGATAGGATCTCGTTAACTATTTAATGGTGAAATGATTAAAATATCAAATGTCAAAAACTTTTTATTATTGAATAATCAAAATAGAAACATTCTTTCCACATTAATGCCCGTCTCCCTAATCAACACATTCCACCTATATCACATTGTCCACATACCCCGTCCATCTTATTTCCCATGGTTTTTGAATGGTGACTTGTTACTTTGGTAAGTCTAAATCAATTCCGTAAGACAAAATCACCCCATTTTGATTATCAGAAGCTTTTTCACATCAATTGTTGCCCTTTAGATATCAAGTGTTTGCTTACAAATTCAGTCCACTAGCTTCTATTCCAATACCACTACGCACATCTTTTTGTTTTGATTTCTACCTCTATGTACCTGTTGTAACAGTCTAACTTTGGGTCTAGTCGGAACAGTGGTTTTCGGATCACAAATCCGACGTAGTAAAGTTTACTTTTATTATATTTTTATAGTCTACAATTTCACAGAATGATTTTTTGAAAATTTTGTTCAAAAATTTCGACGTTTGGGCACTCAATTTAGTCAAAAGGACTAAATTGTAAAAAGTACAAAATTTGAGTTCTACATGTTAGAGGTGCCTAATTGTCATGAAATTTTAAATTAGAGGTCTATAAATGGAAATTAGACCATTGGTTAAGTTGGTGGACAAAAATGGACATGGTTTGGTATATTTCTAAAGTTTTTCATTAAGGGTAATTTGGTCATTTGGTAATTAAAATGAATTAAAAATAAAATTAAAAGCCAATTTTTGTCCATCTTCAACTCCTTGGCCGAATTTCACATGAGGAAGACATATCTAGGGTTTTTCAAGCTTTCAAGCTCAATTATCAAGAAAGACGAGGAATTGACCTTGACCGGGGAAAAGAAAATGTTGTGGACTAAATTGCAAATTCGTTATATTTTGCACCGAGGTAAGTTTGTATGTAAATAATGCATCGTTTTTACTTACGTTATCACATTTTATCATGATTTATGAAATGTGGCTGAATATTGAATGAAATTGACAAGTATCGAAAAGTGAGAAATTTCCCGGTTGAACATTAGGAACAAAATAGGATACAAGTAACATGTCACTAGTGACTCAAGTGTGGCACTATGTGAAGGCCACTTTGTAAAGAAAGATAGCTTGGTCACAAGTGTGGTACTATGCGAAGGCCACTTTGTAAAGAAAGATAGCTTTGGTCACAAGTGTGGTACTATGTGAAGGCCACTTTGTAAAGAATGTAGCATTGACTACAAGGGTGGTACTATATGCAGGCCACCGTGTATCCGTTATTATTCCGATGTGTTCAACGGGAAATGACTAGGTGTAATTGAATATGACTATGTGATGAATAAATGCAGGTACATGTGTGTAAACTTATGAGCAATGTGCTCGATATGTAATCGAACTTTGGTAAGATTGATATGGAGTAAGTGTTACAATGAAAGTTACTAAAAAGAAAACATGAAAGAGTGAAATTTAGTAAGAAAACAGTTTTGGACAGCAACAGTTGTGTGAATTTGAAAAATCACCAAAAATGGTGGAAATTGAATTAGAGGTCGAATATGATATTAAATTAAATCTTATTGAGTCTATTTTCATATAGAGGAAACGGTGTGAGCAAAAGAATTTCATATTATGAAATATTTAAATTTTTGTGAGACATGGTCAGAATGATTTCGGAATCCCTTGTTTTGATTTGGGAAAATCATTAAAAATTATAAATAAATAATTATGGGTTATAATTTATATGCTTAAAATCCTTAATGAGTCTTGTTTCAAAAGAAACAAACGGGAACATCATCTGGATCCTGTATGAGGAGATAATTAATTTTTAGTTGGACAGTAAAATAGGGGTGACTTTAAAGAATAAACTGTACTTATTGGCTAAACAAAAAATTTTGAAAATTTTATGGTAAGAATATATGCGAGTCTAGTTTTTGGAAAAATTAGCAGATCTTAATTTGGAGTTCCATATCTCTAGATATAAATAATTTAGTGACTCTGAGTAAGTCATTCCAATATCAGTCAAAGGAGTCCAAAGAGATGAATCCTCAATTGACTGTTTCAGCTGGGTATTCGTACCGAGACCATGGGAGACCATATTCGGGTTCTAAAGCTCAAGCTACTTCAATGGCAAGTGTGGGTAATGTGAGGTCTAATAAACTCGAGTGTTAGCATTGTGGTAGGCGACATTACGGTGAGTGTTGGTTAATTAGCTGAGCTTGTTTCAAGCATGGTTCACAAGAGCACTACATTAAAAATTTGCCTTAAGAAGGTCGAAGAAGAAAAATTTCAGAGTGTTAGACCGGGTAATACTGCCAGTAGAGGTAGACCACTGAGAAATACCGGAAGTGGAGCTAGTAGTAAAAGTAAAGTGAAAGATTCAGCTGTGAGGTCAGAAGCTAGAGCACCCGCTAGAGCTTATGCCATACGTGCTCGTGAGGATGCGTCATCTCCCGATGTGATTACTGGTACATTCTCTCTCTATGATATTAATGTTATTGCATTGATTGATCCCGGGTTTACTCATTCCTATGTTTGTGTGAATTTAGTATCTAGTAAGTGTTTGCCTGTTGAACTTACTGAATTTGTTATTAAAGTGTCAAACCCTTTAGGAAAATATGTGTTAGTTGATAAGGTTTGCAAGAATTGTCCTTTGATGATTCAAGGTCACTATTTTTCGGCTAATCTGATGTTGTTGCCATTTGATGAGTTTGATGTTATTCTGGGTATGGATTTATTGACATTGCATGATGCCAAGACAAATTGTAGACAGAAAACCCTTGAGTTAAAATGTGAAAATGGTGAGATTCTTTGGGTTGAAACAGATGAATCAAATAAATTTCCTATGGTGATTTCGTACATGTCTGCTCAGAAATACATGAGAAAAGGGTGTGAAGCTTATCTTGCATACGTGTTGAATACTGAGATGTTTGAGTCGAAACTCGAATTAGTGCAGCTAGTTTGTGAATTCTCAGATGTGTTTCCGGAAGAATTGCCTGGGTTACCTTCTATTAGAGAGATTGAATTTTCTATAAATTTATTACCTAGGACTGCACCAATCTCGATTACTCCGTATAGAATGGCTCTGAATGAATTGAAAGAATTAAAAGCTCAGTTATAAGAATTGACAGATAAAGGATTTGTGAGACCGAGTTTTTCTCCTTGGGGTGCTCCCGTACTGTTTGTAAAGAACAAAGACGGATCTATGAGGCTTTTTATTGACTACTATCAGCTCAACAAAGTGACTATAAAGTACAAGTATTCGTTACTGAGGATTGATGATTTGTTAGACCAGTTGAAAGGGGCGATAGTGCTTTCAAAGATCGATTTGAGATCCGGTTACTATTAGTTGAGAGCTAAAGAGTCAGATGTGCCAAAAATCGCTTTCAGAACAAGGTATGAACACTATGAATAGGGGTGAGCGTTTGATCGATTCGAATCGAATCGAATGAAAAAATTTCGAGTTAATCGAGTTGACAAATCATATTTTATCATCCTAATTTGATTTGAAATTTTCTTGAATGGAGTTGAGTGAGATGGAATTCGAATCGAATTGAATCGAATATATTTGTTCGAGTTAAATTTTAAAAAATAATTTTGGGTCCTTATAACCACTATAATCCATCGTAATAAAATTTGTCTACTGTAATCAATTTTTTGATTACCTTTCATCACCTCATAATTTATTTATTAATCTTTTATATAAGGGTTAGCTTCTTTGCTTGCTTAGTGGTTTCAATTATCATCATATTCTTGTCACTATATATTTTAGAATTAAAAAATATTTTAAATGTAAAAATGTGATTTTTTAATAAAAGTTATTTTAAAGATAAAATGTGAAATTGATACCGATATAAAATTTTAACACGAATATTTTATGGCATTATTAATATTTTAATTTTAATATAAATATTTAATATGACTAAACAATTCAATAATATAAATAATATAAAATGTGAAATTTAATTTAATAATATAAATAGTAGACATAAATAAAATTATTACTATTTATGTTTAGGGATTTTTTTGGATAATTTTGATTTTTTATTTGGGAGTAAAGAGTGAGAAGTAAAAGTTTAGGGGGAAAATAAAAAGTTTTGGAGAGTAAAAGTTTGAGGGAAAGTAAATAGGGGGAGTAAAATTTTGGAGGAAAAATATTAAAAAAAATAGAGGGGATGGGTTTGGGGTAGATGGGGGGTGGGATGGAAAGGAAGTAAAAGTTTTAGGGGGAAAGTGGGAGGGAGTAAAATTTTGTTGGGAAATGGATTTTGGGTAGATGGGGGATTAGGATAGGAGGGGAGCAAAAGTTTTGGGGGAAAAGTAAGGAGTAAAAGTTTTGAGGGAAAAATAAAAAGGTTTGGGAGTTTAGAGTAAAAATGTAAAATATTATAGTTTGATATTTGAATTATTCGAATTATTCGAATTCGAAAACTCAACTCGATTCGAACTCGAAATTCGAAAAAAATTTGAGTTGACTCGAATAACTCGATTCGTTTAATTCAAAATTTGTATTTTTTTTTATTTTTTCGAGTCGAATCGAATTTTGCTCACCCCTAACTATGAATTTCTTGTGAAGCCTTTCGGTTTAACGAATGATCCAGCTATTTTTATGGACTTGATGAACCGAAATTTTTTACCGTATTTGGATAAGTTTGTAGTTGTGTTTATAGATGACATCCTGATTTACTCTCAAGATGAGTTTGAGAATGTCGAATACTTAAGAACTGTGTTGCAGATTTTGAGAGAAAAGAAATTGTTTGCTAAGTTCAGTAACAGTGAGTTTTGGCTTCGTGAAGTCAGATTTTTGAGACACATAGTTTTAGGTGATGGTATTCGGGTTAATCCGAGCAAAATTTCGGCAATTGTTGATTGAAAACCGCCAAAGAATGTATCCGAGGTTAGAAGCTTTTTGGGCTTAGCCGGGTATCATAGACGTTTTGTTGAGGGATTCTCGATTATTGCCTCTCCTATGACTAAGTTGCTGCAAAAGAATGTTAAGTTTGAATGGACCGATAAATGTTAACAAATTTTCGAGAAATTGAAAGCATTATTGACTGAGTCGCTGGTTTTGGTGCAACTTGAGACGGGGAAAGAGTTCGTGAATTATAGTGATGCGTCATTGAATGGTCTTGGTTGTGTGTTGATGCAGGAGGGCAAAGTGGTAGCATATGCCTCGAGACAGTTGAAACCGCATGAGAAGAATTATCTGACGCATGACTTGGAATTAGCTGGCATCGTCTTTGCTTTGAAAATTTGGCTTCATTATTTGTATGGTGAGAAATGTAGAATCTTTATCGATCACAAGAGTTTGAATTATCTGATGAATCAAAAGGATTTGAATTTGCGACAATGGAGATGACTCGAATTAATAAAAGATTGTGAGCTAGTGATTGATTACCACCCAAGAAAAGCGAATGTAGTCGCCGATGCCTTGAGCAGAAAATCCTTGTTTGCTTTGAGAGCTATGAGTGCGAGTTTGGCTTTGTCTGATGATGGTTCGATTTTGGCCGAGTTGAGGGCTAGACCGTTATTACTTCAGCAAATTTGTAAAGCTCAGAAGAATGACAGTGAATTGCAAGCCAAGAGAGCTTAGTGTGAATTAGGTTATGATTCAGATTTTCGAATTGGATTAGATGACTGCTTGATGTTCCATGATAGGGTATGTGTACCGAAAGATGGTGAGTTGATTCAGAAAATTTTACATGAGGCACACAGTGGTTGTTTATCAGTTAATCCAGGTAATACGAAAATGTATAATGATTTGAAGAAATTATATTGGTGGTCAAGTATGAAAAGAAATATTTCTGAATTTGTATCAAAGTGTTTGATTTGCCAACAAGTGAAAGCTGAGCATCAGGTACCTTCTGGTGTACTTCAGTCAGTGATGGTTCCTGAGTGGAAATGGGATGGAATCACGATGGTTTTTGTGACAGGTTTTCCTCTGACTCCGAAAAAGAAAGATGCCATTTGGGTTGTGGTTGATAGATTGATGAAATCTGCTCGCTTTATACTGGTACGTGTTGACTACTCACTTGATAAGTTGGCTGAGTTGTATATTGCTGAAATTGTGAGATTGCACGGAGTGCCTATGTCAATTATTTCAGATAAAGATCCGAGGCTCACTTCGAGGTTTTGGAAAAAGTTGCAAGAAGCCTTGGGTACGAAATTGAATTTTAGTACTACGCTTCATTCGCAAACCGATGATCAATCTGAAAGAGTAATTCAAGTTCTTGAAGACATGCTCCAATGTTGTGTTTTAGAATTTGAAGGTAGTTGGGAGAAATATCTACCTTTGGTCGAGTTTGCCTACAATAACAGTTTTCAATCGAGTATACAGATGGCCCTGCACAAAGCATTATATGGTTGCAAATGTTGAACTCCTTTGTATTGGACCTAGCTCAGTGAGAAACAGATTCATGGGGTTGATCTGGTTAGAGAAACCGAAGAGAAAGTGAAAGTAATCCATGATTGTCTAATAGTTGCTTTAGATTGACAAAAGTCATACGTGGATTTGAAAAGAAAAGAGATTGAGTTTCAAGTGGGTGATAAAGTGTTTTTGAAAGTATCTTCGTGGAAGAAAATTCTAAGATTTGGCCGAAAAGGCAAGTTGAGTCCGCGTTTCATTAAGCCGTATGAGGTTATTGAAAGAATTGGACCAGTGGTATATTGGTTAGCTTTACCGGTAGAGTTAGAAAGAATTCATAATGTGTTTCATGTATCGATGTTACGGTGATATCGTTCCGATCATTCACATGTGATTTCTCCGATAGAGATTGAGATTCGGCCATATATGACATATGATGAAGAACCAATAAAGATTTTGGCTCAGGAAGTTAAACAGTTGAGAAATAAAAGTATAGCATTAGTGAAAGTGTTGTGGCAAAGACATGGAGTAGAATAGGCTACGTGGGAGCAAGAGGAAGCCATAAGAAAACAGTACCCAAACTTCTTTACCGGTAAGATTTTCGGGGACGAAAGTCCTTAAAGGGGGAAAGTTTTAACAGCCTAATTTTGGGTTTAGTCGGAACAATGGTTTCGGGATCACAAATTCGACGTAGTAAAGTTCACTTTTATTATATTTGTATAGTCAACAATTTCACTAAATGATTTTATGACAATTTCGTTTGAAAATTTCGATGTTTGGGAACTCAATTTAGTCAAAAGGACTAAATTGTAAAAATTGTAAAAGTTGAGTTCTACATGTTGGAGGTGTCCAATTGTTATGAAATTTTAAATTGGAGGTCCTTAAATGGTGATTAGACCATTGGTTAAGTTGGTGGACAAAAATGGACATGGTTTGGTGTATTTTTGAAGTTTTTCACTAAGGGTAATTTGGTCATTTGGTAAATAAAATGAATTAAAATCAAAATTAAAGCCAATTTTTGTCCATCTTCAACCCCTTGGCTGAATTTCACTTGAGGAAGACATATCTAGGGTTTTTCAAGCTTCCAAGCTCGATTATCAAGAAAGACGAAGAATTGACCTTAATCGGGGAAAAGAAAAGGTTGTGGACTAAATTGCAAATTCGTCATATTTTGCACCGAGGTAAGTTTGTATGTAAATAATGCATCGTTTTTACTTACGTTATCACATTTTATTATGTTTTATGAAATGTGGCTGAATATTGAATGAAATTGACAAGTATAGAAAAGTGAGAAATTTCCTGGTTGAACATTAGGA
This sequence comes from Gossypium hirsutum, assembly GCF_007990345.1. Taxonomy (NCBI): domain Eukaryota; kingdom Viridiplantae; phylum Streptophyta; class Magnoliopsida; order Malvales; family Malvaceae; genus Gossypium; species Gossypium hirsutum. Next base: position 53,753,805 of record NC_053435.1, read on the forward strand.
ACAGAATATGATACAAGTGACATGTCACTAGTGACTCAAGTGTGGTACTATGTGAAGGCCACTTTGAGAAGAGATAGCTTGGTCACAAGTGTGGTACTATGTGAAGGCCACTTTGTAAAGAAAGATAGCTTTGGTCACAAGTGTGGTACTATGTGAAAGCCACTTTGTGAAGAAGGTAGCTTTGACTATAAGGGTGGTACTATGTACAGGCCACCGAGTATCTGTTATTATTCCGATGTGTTCAACGGGAAATGACTAGGTGTAATTGAATATGACTATATGATGAATCAGTGCAGGTACGTGTGTGTAAACTTATGAGCAATGTGCTCGATATGTGATCGAACTTTGGTAAGATTGATATGGAGTAAGTGTTACAATGAAAGTTACTACAAAGAAAACATAAAAGAGTGAAATTTAGTAATAAAAGAGTTTTGGATAGCAGCAGTTGTGTGACTTTGAAAAATCACCAAAAATGGTGGAAATTGAATTAGACGTTGAATAAGATATAAAATTAAATATTATTGAGTCTATTTTCATATAGAGGAAATGTTGTAAGAAAAGAATTTCATGTTATGAAATATTTGAATTTTTGTGAGATAGGGTTAGAATGATTTCAGAATCCCCTATTCTTATTTAGGAAAATCATTAAAAATTGTAAAAAATAATTATGGGTTATAATTTATATGCTTAAAATTCTTAATGAGTCTTGTTTCAAAAGAAACAAATGGGAACATCATCCGAATCCTGTATGAGGAGATAATTAATTTTTAGTGAAGAGTGGTCGAACTATCAGATAGCGAAATAGGGGTGACTTTAAAGAATAAATTGTACTTATTGGCTAAACAAAAAATTTGGAAAATTTTATAGTAAGAACATGTGCGAGTCTAGTTTCTGGAAAAATTAGCAGATCTTAATTTGGAGTTCCATAGCTCTAGATATAAATAATTTAGTGACTATGACTCGAATAGACAACTTGTTTGAACTTGAGTAAATAGTGGATATATGTGTAGTTATGATTGTATTACTTTGAAAAACATTTTGAGGATTTATAAAAGCATGTAAATAATTTTTTTTATTATTTACATACCTAATACTATATGTTTACTCCCCTCTCTTTTCCCTTGTTTTATAGTGTCACTAAGCTAGCTCGGGGTACGGAGATCATCGGAGGTCCATATACACTATCAGCACTCTTTTGGTATTTTGAAAGCAATAGGACTTGGTTATTTTGTTATGTGTCATAATTGATTTGGCCTAAAATGTTGGCCTGCATTATTTGATAGTTCATTTTGTATAAGGCCATTGTTGTTGGCTATTATTGGTTAAGTTGTATGTTTATGAAAATACCATGTTTTGTGTTGATAAATTTGGTATAAGTGTGTACATGTTTTGAATGGAAAAAGGCTTTGTAAAGAGCCTAAATTTCATCCACATGGCTAGCCACACGGCCATGTGCTCAGGACGTGTGCCCATGTTTTTCAAGAAAACTTTTTCAAAGTTTTTGAAAGTTCTTAGTTTGGTCCTGAACCACTTTTAAAGTATGTTTTGGGTCTCGTAAGCCCATATTAGGGACTTTATGATGAAACATGAAAAGTTTTAATTTAGATGAAATTTTATGACTTAGTTTTATATGGTTGGTTAAGTTTAAGTTTGGAAATAGCTCGTACCCTGTCCCGGCGTCGGACACGGGTAAGGGGGTGTTTCACCTGTGGTGCCAGAGCTCCCTACAACCACAGTGGATGGTATCTTGCCATTCAAAGTAAATTAAATTTCCTTCCAAATTCCAATGTCACTAATTCCCCTTTGTGATCACATTCACCACATGCCCCAAAATACTACAACCATTGAAAAAACATGGTAGTCTTCTATATTGTATTGGGCCAACTATGTGAGATCCATCATTATTGGCATCAAGGATAATTCTTCTAATAGATTTATTCATGTCTAGAATTATTCTCACATGTATGAAACTACATTATTTGCATTTCAGATATTCCAATTCAAGGCTACCATCTTCCCAACCATGTTTCAATTGACATATCTCGATCCATGCAATCCAAGGAATGGTCAAAGATATAGAGATCCAAAAAGTGAAATCATTATTTTTTTATCAAAATTGGGGACAAAATCACACATATTGAATAAAAACTTATCAAAGCACCATGCTCCCCAATCCATAATCTTGGTTTTTGTTGGAACATTTTCAATATATATCTAGTGTTCTAATAGTTGCTAATGAAAAGTTATAAGTAACCAAAAGTTATGCCACTTGGTTATTAACAAATAGTCATAATTATTCAGTAGATATCTATTAAATAATTATGTATATTGCTAAAGATATGACTATCCATTTGGGTAGTTATGTCCCTATGAAGAGACATGAGGTCTCCTATAAATAGGAGTGAAGTTTCATTTGCAGGACAATAAAAAAAATAGGAAAAGTTTCTTTCTAATCTTCTACCATTTTTTTATATTTCTAAATTATTCTATAAAAAATTATTGCAGAAATTCTTTATAGAAATTAATATCCTTGCTATGCTCTGCTCAACGCTTGGTGGACTATTTCCGTTAGTACAAAATGTAGACAATCATTGGGCTTCATTATATCCTTAAGGTTCATTTTTTAGTAACACTTTTGCACACTATAATATAGGTGGGGGGCAAATAGAACCTTAAAGAAAGTGGCATTGATACACGTCTTGAAGCATTTGTTAATTTCTCATAATTTCATTTTACCGTCACACACAAACAATTTTAAGGTTCTATTTTCGCAATTTATGAGAAATTAAAGAAAGTTTGTCTGTTCACCACACATTCACATGCCACTACAAGCATGGTACTATGAGGATGAATATCTGCAAATGTGGTTGCATCAAGGCCAGAGATCTTGTCAAATTTTGATTTAAAAGAAACTTTTATCACAAAAAAAGGTATGTCAAATTTATTGTTTTACTCTTATTGCATGATTTAGGTTTCAATTGTTATTTGTTTATTGAATTACATTATGTTGGAAAATTTCCATTTTATGGGAACTTTAAGGAATATTCTCAATAGGTAAAGGTGGAGAGTTGAATCATAAAATTATGGTTTTATATTCTACTCCATGAGACCTTTACAACGATATATCATATGCTCCAAATGGTTGAGTGATGAATGAGATATTGATACTCAAAGTAAGCTACTTGGAAATATTTGTTGAGGAAAAGTAAATGCTTAGATCCCACATTGGTTAAATACCAAGTTTGAGATGTGTTTATATATGGGAACCCTCTTGAAGGGTGATTGAATGACTAAGCTTGGAACCCTGCCTTACACGCAAGGGGGTGCAGGTCCAAACTCGACAAGGTTGTGGCGCACCTGCATGACGTGGGCGATGCTAAATGTCCGAACTGGTCGAACGCAAAGTGGGCCTGTAGATATTTCAGCCCAACACAAAATTATTTTTCCTCAGCGAACATAATCTGTTTATATAAGGATATTTATCTTATTTATTTGATTCCAATCAATTTGATTTAATTGTTTATCAAATTGATTTTTTTGGCTTCTTAATGGCAGATTTTGTGGAAATTTCCAAAATTCCAACATTCTCAATGCCTATAAAAGGCTATGAATTCTATAGAATTTAAAACACTCTCATATTCTCTCACACCGAATTTCTATTGCTCTCAAAACTCTTCTTTTCCTTTTCGTACTTTTCAAATGTTTCGGTGATAGAAAAATGCATCATTTGTTCGTTGATTGCTACAGAGGTGCTGCTGCTTTGATCATTGTTATTGTATCGTGGGAGACATTCAACCAACTTTTCTCTAAGTACTGTAGGAGCGGCCAAATTTTTCTTAAGGAGACTATGTTAAACATGCCTCAACATTTAGTAAACCTCTATTCTTATTTTCGATTTCAACTTTTGTTACGGTTTTTTTATTGATTTACGTATTTGACAACTTAAATATAAATTATTCTATTTATATTTTACATTATATATAAATATGTGTTTATTTATATTTAAATATTTTGTTCGCTAACGTGTTTTGTCCAACACATTATACAAAATATGTGGGTGTCTCATGCATCAATTACTTGACAAAAAAATCAAATGCTAGTTCATTTTATGTATGATCTTTTAAGATGCATGATTCTAATTGGTATAAAATTATATAATATATTATATATCATGCAAGAAAGAAAGAAAGAAAGAAAGAAGATGGAATGAAAATGCACAGATGGGAAAGTGTCTATTAATGCATTAAAAAGTTACTTTCATTTTGAATGGTGATGACATTGTTCAAAAATTAGTTGAACATGCTTCTATTCAACAAAAGCATTATGACCATTGGAGTGAGCCTTCCCAAATCGAAAAATTGTGTCACTAGGTCCAACGAATACTTTTTAAAAGGTTGGGTGAATGGTTTCTTGAAACCAAAAAGTGCAACTTAAAAAGTGATATCCTTTTAAAGATTCACTTAGGCACCTATCAATGCTTTATAAATAGAAAATAAGTTAGGAGAATTGAAATATAACTCGTTCCATCTAATTTGTGAGTTAAACTCTTATTCTTTCTTCTTCTTGATATATATTTAACTTAAGATATGAAATTATTTGTTTAATCAAATCATGATATTAGTAACTAGCATTTAGATTATTTTTATGAGACATTATTTTCATTACTAAAAATGAAAGTTTGTAAATGATCATATAATATAAATAATTTTGGCTGTTGTTTTTGTTAAATAACCTTAAGCTAAATGGGTTTTATAAATGATTGCTTTTTTTTATTATCTGTTATAAAATTTGGACTAGAAGTGGTTTTGATTAGAAATAAAATAAGTCATATGCATATGCATTGTTAATTTTTCTAGTCAATGTAGAATAGTAGAAATCATTAGTTTATATAATAAGATCACTATCCTTGTATGAAATTTTCTAATGAGTATATATAACATGATAATCATACATTTGAAGTCGAGATCATATTGTGCGTATTTATGATGGTGCACATGATTTTTATATGGCTTAGATATGATCTATAAACTCATGATTCTATAAAGTTTTGAGATGTAGTAAATTTTGAAATTTACTTTGGAAGCCATGAACCAAAGATCTTGTGAGTATGAAAATATAAATATGAATGTTATTTGACTTATTTAGGTAATTGACATGATTTTGATCATAGTTAGAACATAATTGTTAATGTCCATGGTGAAGGGTGAATAAATGCTTGTTTTTATAGTCACTTGATTGGATAATTTATAGTCTTCTAATATGATTATACATGTTACACCCTTGTATATATATGATGAATTAATGAAAATAATGTTATTTGACCGTGAATGAAAAAAAGGATTTTAAAGTCATGTACTAAATTTGAAAAGAAGTTGAGACAAATAGAAAATATATTGTCCAAATTCACTAGGGGATTTGAGGTTTATTTACGACAACTTACTTGGTGAAAAAGGCATGATGCACGGTTTCATATATTTTGGTTATTGGGAAATTAATTTCTTAGATCAAGAAATAAATAAAGTAGTCAAATATGAAATTGTCATGATAAGAAAAGATAAAGTAATCATTGTAATTAGACAATAATAGAAATAATATCCTTGATAGCATTATGTTGCGATTCGATAATTGAACATGGTGGGGATGTTATTTTTGTGAATTTTCAAGACACAAATAAATATAAAGTTTCACCATGTGATATAGATAATTAACATAGCTATGTTGGAAAGTTGAAAATTTGGGATGAGATACAAGCCCATAATTTGAGTACACATGATGAAAACTTGACTCAATGCTTGGTATAACGTTAAGTCTTGAGCTCAATGAGACAAAGTACATCATCAGTATGTGACTGCTAGTACTATAAAAATAATAAAATCATCCCAAGATGAAAAGTGTTATGTACTCGTAATGATAAAGGGAATGATGAATATTATACTCTTAATAGACCCATAACATAAATATGTTAGATTGTTATAATTACGAGAATATTCTTGATAGGATCTACCAATGTGAGTGGAAGTGTGGCCGCTTCTAGGAGCTTAAGGGCTCGGCTGTGATAGCACTTTTGAAAAGAGGTTACATACACATGGCCATAATAGTGTCCCTAGATACTGTGCATTGACTGGTGTTGAAATCATTGTGTGAGACATGTTCGACTAATTGTAACACCCCAAACTCGGCCTGGACGTTATGGCTGAATCTGGCCATGTCACATGAGAGTGTTTTTGAAAATAGATCGATACATAAAAATCGTTTCAGTTATTATCCCTTACTTAGTCTGATAAATGTGTTCACACTGATTTGCTTTAAAACATATCTCTTTTACGCGGAAGCTTTAGAAAATCTTCTATTTTAGGAAAATAGTTTGCTTTAGAGGAAACCGGATTTTAGTCATGCTTATCAATAATAAAATCATCCACAATTCAAAAGCTGAAATTAAAGTCAAAAAGTCCAAGTCCAAAATTACAACCAGAAAGCCCAAATAAATAAATAATCCAAAACCAAAAAACCAATGAAAATAGTCTAAAGTTTATTACATGTGGTCACCGTTGAGTCCTCTAAGGTTTAACTCCTTAAGCAGTTCAACCCACCTATGCTGCCTAAGGTTTAACTCTTTCTGAGTGAGGAGATACTTGAGGCTCTTGTGATTGGTGTAGATGACACACCTCTCACCATACAAATAATGCCTCCAGATTTTCAATGCGAATACCACTGCAGCCAACTCCAAGTCGTACGTCGGATAATTTCCTCATGAGTTTTGAGCTGTCGGGACGCATAAGCAACTACCTTCTCATCTTGCATCAAAACACAACCCAGACCCATATGCGACGCATCACTGTATACCATGAAGTCTTTATTGGGCTTAGGCTGTATCAGAACAGGAGCCTAAGTTAAAATCATCTTAAGCTTATCAAAGCTCTCTTGCTGTGCATCAGTCCAAACGAAAGGAACTCCCTTACGCAATAGCTTAGTCATTGGAGCTGCGATCAAAAAGAACCCTTCTAGGAAATGTTGATAATATTCTATCGGCCCTAGAAAGCTGTAGATCTCAGATACATTTTTTTGCTGTTTCCAACCCAACACAGCCTCAATCTTACGAGGATCAACTTGTATCCCCTCAATAGAAGCCACATGTCCCAAAAATGTTACTTCTCGGAGCTAAAACTCTCACTTACTAAACTTTGCGTACAGCTGTTTCTCACGTAGAATTTTTAATACCACTCTTAGATGCTCATCAAGCTCATCTTCAAACTTAGAATACACCAAAATATCATCGATGAACACCACCACAAACTGACCCAGATAGGGCTGGAACACTCGGTTCAACAAGTCCACAAACACTGCCGGTGCATTAGTCAAACAAAAAGGCATAACTAGGAACTCGTAATGTCTATATTGAGTCCTAAATGCCGTCTTATGTACAAAAAATTCATTAAATTTCAACTGATGATATCCCGATTGTAGATCGATCATAGAAAACACAGAAGCCCCTCTGAACTGATCAAATAAATAATCTATCCTCGAAAGTTGGTACTTATTCTTGATGGTTAGCTTGTTCAACTGACGGTAGTCAATACACATCCTCATTGTCCCATCTTTCTTTTTCACAAATAGGACAGGTGCTCCCCATAGAGACACACTGGGACGAATAAACCCAAGATCTAACAGCTCTTGATTTAGATCCTTAAGCTCTATAAGTTCCTTTAGTGCCATTTGGTAGGGAACGATAGACACCAGAGCTGTACTTGAAATCAACTGTATCCCAAACTCCACCTCTCGGCTTGGAGGCAAACCCGATAGTTCATCTGGAAAAACATCCGAAAAATCCCTCACAGTTTTGATGTCATTTACTAAAAAGTCCCCAGAATCAGAAACACTGATGCAGGCCAAGAATGCCTCACATCTTTTCCTCACTAACTTCTCTGCTACCAAAGCTAAGATCACATTAGTTAAATAATCTCGTCGTTCCCCAATCACAATTATCTCGTTGTCCTCCTTGGTCCTCAGAACAACCCTTTTTACAGTCCAGACTTACCAGGAGTTTAACCAGCTAATCCATTCCTAGAATCAAGTCAAACTCCCCAAACGGAAGCTCCATCAAATCAGCCAAGAATACCGTCCCTTGAACCTCTAGCGAAACGTTTTTATATAGTTTACTAACCTGCACAGATTGCCCCAAAGAACTTAATACAGTCATCTCACTAGAAGTACTCTCAACTGCAATCCCCAAGGTTTCAGACACAGTACTAGCTACGTAAGAGTGTGTAGAGCCTATGTCTATTAATGCCAAATAAGGTACATTATAAATTAAAAACATACCCGTGATGATGTCCGAAGTATTTCGATCCTCACGGTGACAAGCAGCATAAACCAAAGCAGGCTGCTTCGTCTCAGTCGGTCTAGCACCTCTGCCCGGTGCTCTCTACCCTTGACCTATGCCGTTACCATCCCTGGCCTGACTTTGACCCCTAAGTGGCTGCTGAACTACCCTCGGTGGCTATGCAGTCCCAGTAACCGGAGCTTGCATCTGATCAGTTCTCCACAGACAATCTCTAACACGGTGCTCAGTCAACCCACATCTCAACATGCCCTAGTAGTCCTCCAACACTCGCCCAGATGGTGTCTACCACAGTGCCGACACAACGCCACCTAGTAGGTGCAATAGGAGGCCCAACTCTCACTGGCCCATCAAATCTGACTTCCCTCTTATTCCTTCATTTCTCTCGATTTTAGCGCTCAACTCGCGTAACTTCCTTAGCGATCTTCGCATTCTCAACTAAAGTATAAAAATCACGCTTCCTCTATGGAGCTATCAAAAACACGCAAACTATCCCTGAGACGATCCTTGAAGCGTACACAATGCTCATACTCGATCACTACCATGCTTCATGCATACCGGCTCAATCTCAGAAATTTGGCCTTATACTCAGCCGCTGTACGGTCTCCTTGGGTGAGATTAAGGAACTCACGTCTCCTAGCATCAATGTAACTGGCTCCCACATACTTACCCTAGAACATATCCTTAAAAGAGTCCCAAGTCAATCGATCGGGGTGAGTGCCCTCCTTAACTGTTAGCCACCATTGATATGCTTCGTCGCGAAGCAAAGAAATAGCCCCCTTAAACTTCTTCTCAACAGTGAAGTCCAGACCGTCCATAATTCTTTTCGTGGTCTCCATCCAATATTCAGCCACGTTAGGGGTGACTCCAATAACACCCCTGAATAACTCAGCGCCATTGGACCGGAGTTGTTTCAGAATTGACCCTCGGCCCCCAGATCCAGTGTTGGGCCTAATGACCCTCTCAAAAATCCTGAACATAGCCTGGGACAATGCATTGTCCTCGACCGTGCGATCATGAGACCCAGTCTCTTTAGTAGGTGAAACCGGTGTCTCGCTTGTATCAAGATTCGGCATGTTGCCTAAAGATGAGGACTCAGCTTGAGCCTCCTACGGCCCTTACTACGACCTCTAGTACCTTGTCCACGAGTACCACGTGCGCTCATCGTCATTTTCAGAATTTATCTATATTAACAGTTTTGTGCATTAGTTAACAGTTCTGATATTTTATTAACAGATATTTTATGCAGTACAATATCAAAAGTTTAGAGTCTGTTATCGCAAATTGTAGTCTCACTACAGTTTTTAGTGTACACTTCCTAGAGTGTTTTCAGAATATTCTAATCATATTTTCAGACAATTCTAAATAGAGTTTCAGAAACTTATAGGATCGGCACCGGAGACTCACTCGGTGTACCACATTCTTAGTCAAAAATATTTCAACCCATTGAAAATCATTTCCTTGGAACCAAATTTAATACCCAATCCACAGTCGAGTTTTGCAACCTAGCTCTGATACCACTAATTGTAACACCTCAAACTCGGCCTAGACGTTATGGTCGAATCTGGCGATGTCACATGAGAGTGTTTTTGAAAATGCATTGATACGTAAAAATCATTTCAGTTATTATCCCTTACTTAGTTCGATAAACGTGTTCACATTGATTTGCTTTAAAACATATCTCTTTTACGCGGAAGTTTTAGAAAATTTTCTATTTTAGGAAAACTATTTTCTTTAGAGGAAACCAAATTTTAGTAGTGCTTATCAATAATAAAATCATCCACAGTTCAAAAGCTGGAATTAAAGCCAAAAAGTCCAAGTCCAAAATTACAACCAGAAACCCCAAATAAATAAATAATCCAAAACTGAAAAACCAATGAAAATAGTCTAAAGTTTATTACGTGTGGTCACCGTCAAGTCCTCTGTTACACCAATCCGCTAATGCTGGGGATTACCTGAACATATTAAACAGAAAAGGGTAAGTTTCGCACTCAATATGTAATCCCCACAGAAAACAAGCACACATCATAATATCAGAAAATCAGTCATGTATATAAAGTTTAGGCCTGAGCCCACACAGATACAAAATCAGATGCAAAATAGAATAACAGAGATCTACCCACCAGCCTCTACACACCAGCTCCATCTAACCCTACACACTACGTGGGGGATAAAATCGACCCACCTATCCCCACACACCATGCTGTTCTAGAATACGGCACCTAATCAGATAATTATAGCTGTGCTACCAAATATCAGGCTTAAGAGCCTTTCAGAACACTTCTTCCATATACAATGACCCAACCCCGATGCAATGCAGCATACAATACATGACATGCAAATATGTAATTAACAGATCATACAAACAAATCGATCTTACATGCTAAGAGCACATATATCACATAGTTAGATCACGTTATCAGGGGTCAAGTAACTCTTACCGACCCTACAGTAGGTCCCAGTCGACTTGGGCGACCTGAGCAACCTTTCTGAGTATTTCAAAAAATTAGGCTCACACGCCTATGTGGCCTACTCGTGTGGGCCCACATGGCCCAAATTGTCCTTAGCCGTGTGGATCACACGGCCTGGCCCAAAAATATCACATGCCCGTGTGACACGGCCTAATTGGTCAAGCCCGTGTATCGCACACGGTCGTGTCACCTGCACATGATCGTGTTGTGGCTCACAGCCTTGCACAGGGCCTAGCACATGGCCGTGTGGCAGCGATAGTCTCAATTTTGGCTTTCGTCATTTCTTGTTTTCAGTGTTTCTAGGTACACACTTGGTCTGTTTTCGATGCTCTCAGAACTCCGAGCGCTCCAATACCTAGATTCACCCAAAACATCACTCAATTAACACTTAAATCAGCACTCAAACGTAACCCAAATGAGGTCTATAAGTAATAACCCATCGGAAAACTTACCAACAACAACTCAAAATTGTGAACAATCAACCCTTTGCAGCAGCACCAGCCAACTCTTGTTCTTCACCTACCGCAAAAACCGAAAGGTCAACCTCCTTAGCAACCCAACTACAAAAACTTAAATAATAGTAACGAACACTTATCGATCGAATGCGTTTCATTGATTGAGCAAAGTAAAGGCACCAACACAAAATAAAAATCGAAAGAGGAGGAGAAGGGAAATAAGGCTATGGCAATTCGACAAAAGAGAAGGGAAATCATCAGGGAGATGGGGAATTTGGGAGGAAACCAAATTTTTTTTTAAAAGAAGCTTCGTAAAAGAAAATGCCAAATTTTCCTGACAAACCCCTTAATCCACAATCCCTTAATTTCCTCCCCCCACTTCCCACTACACATCTACCACTCAAGAACTCTGTTTGACCAAAACTTTCTCTCTCTCTCAGTCAACGAGCAAAAATAAACTCCCTTGCCTACGCCGGGATTTAAACTCCAAACCTCCAACACACCAACACACATCTTAACCACTAGACCAGCAGACCCATTTTGTTATGTTATTATCCATAACTAAACATAAGCCTATTGAGAAAAGTTAAGGCTTTATTTAGGAAAAATCTCAAAATTTTCCAAATGAAAGGTTTGAACTTGAGACCTCTCACACATACCTAGAACACTTAACCACTGAAGCAGATACACAGTTGTGTCACAATTTAACAAAAATAAAAATATAAATTTTGGGGCGTTACACTAATCAAATGAAATTGTTGGTTTAAAGCATAGTCTACCATGCAATTTTGATTAACTTTAGCATGTTTTCACTAAGTGAAGGTTCAATCATAAGGCATCTTCATTTATGCAATTGATTTCCAAGACTATCGAAATCTAGAATGTTTTGAAAATAGGGGGAGATTGTTGGAACACTTTTAAAATATATATACTATTCCAATAGTTGCAAATGAGAAATTATAAGTAACTAAAAGTTATGTCACTTGGTTATTAACAAATAGTCATAATTAGTAAAGTAGATATCTATTAAATAATTATGTTTGTTACTAAAGATATGACTATCCATTTGGGTAGTTATGTCCTTATGAAGAGACACGAGACCTCCTATAAATAGGAGTGAAGTTTCATTTACAAGACAACCAAAAAAATATGGGAAAAAGTTTCTTTGTGATCTCCCACCATTTTTTTTATTTCTAGATTATTCTATATACTATGAAAATTGTTTATAGAAATCGATATCCTTGCTATGCTCCGCTTAATGCTTAGTAAATTGTTTCCGTTGGTGTAAAACGTAGACAATCATTGGGCTTCATTGTATCCTCGAGGTTCATTTGCCAATAACTCTTTTCCACACTACAATATAGGTGGGGGCAAGTAGAACCTTAAAAAAAGTGACACTAATACACACTTTGAAGCTTTTGTTAATTTCTCATAATTTCATTTTATCTTCACATACTAACAATTTTTTCTTCAAGGAAGCAAATTTAACCAAAAATGTGTCATTACTGATAATAGAAAATTTTACCTTCTTGTCGGTATTCCAAACTAATTGTAATATAGCAAAGAGATCATCTTTATTGTTGCTTTTTTTGTTCAAAGCAATCTCCATACCGCCCAACTTGAAGAATTCATAGTTGCAACCAATTTTCTCATTATCACCACCACGGCACTAGGTACTTCTTCTTGAGTTAACACCAATTTTCTATACTATGCTTTCAATTCTTCACCCCTCAAGAAAAATTGAAACAAATCAGCCCCCCAAAAAGTAAGAAATAATATCAAGAACCGTAACCTTTCTTTCCTCAAATTTAACAAAAATAATGTGTTATTATTTATAATAAAAAATTTATGTCCTTATTGATATTCCAAACCGATAAAAAGACACCAAAGAGAACATCTTTATTAAATTTTATTTGTTATGAGTAGTCTTCCCACCACCTAACTTAAAGAATTCGCAATTGCAACTTACAACCAATTTCTTCTTTATCACCGCTACAACATTAGGTGCCTTTCCTCGGTTAACACAATTATACTAAATCAAGCTTTTTTGTGGTATGATCAAGGTATTATTCATGTTCGTTTTATTCTACATGAAGATTAATCATTTCACTATTCATGGCAACCTTTCTCAATAATATCATTTCCATTGTTCAAACTAAATCTATCTATCTTAGAGTACAATGTACTTCACCATTGCATCCAACACCATTTTATCAAATCGAGCTTTTAATTCTTCATCCAACATTAAAAATTGAAACTAATTAGCCAAAAAAATGATATCAACTATCAAAAAAAAAAGAAATGATATCAACTATCAAGCAACCTCAATAAATGATGTCACCTTTTAATTCCCACACAAAAATATGTTATAATTGAAATCTTGGCACCAAAAACTGTTATTCTTTTTGCAGCACTAGAGCAATCATCAAAGATTAATAAAAAACAATCTTGATAAACAAAATTTCTTAAAAACCACACAAGAAACCCTTTAGTCAATCAAAATTTGCAAAAATCCAAAACTTATCATGAAAGAAGACAAGTCTTGAATGGGTAATTTATTATCATTTTGCCATTAAGAATGGATAATTTAAGAGGCAATTTTAGAAGAGTGGATAAATTTTAAAAATTTGAGTTTTATACAAAACAATTATTATCTTTTGGCCATTATCTTTTTTGCCTTTTTTGCTTAATTATTCACAAAGGATAGTCATTTACCAACTCAAATCTCATCATTTACTTTTAATGCTTAATAAAGATCTTTAGGTGGTTAAATTTATACTTTTATCCAATTCAAGGTAAAAATGAGAAATTTTTAATTTAGTCATTGTACTTTCCAATCTTTCAAATTTGATACCAAATGTGTTTTTTTATCACACCAACATATAATCCAACTTATTCGCACGCCAATTAAACATTAATATCTCACATTTCTCGTTTTGATCAAATTTGTAATTTAGTCCTCAAATTTCTCATATTTGTAATTTAGCCTTTTTCGCCTCACTTTTATATTTACAATACTTTCCTTTGATTTCCATCTCCAATATAAATTCTCCTCCCATAACAATTTTTTTTTATTTTGACTCATTCCAACTTTCTTTCAAATTCATTGTATTCGATATTGGAATAGTACTATGTGTCCCATAAAAAATTTTGGAGTGTTACAATTTTCCCCTCTTTAAGAAAATTTTGTCCTTGAAATATCATCTTGATGGTTACCAAGTAACACTTGTATAATAATGATTTTTCCAAATAATTTCCTTATAGCTTATATAGGAATTGGTTTTCAATTCTTTTTTTTTTTCACTTGAGATCACATATGGATTATGTAACACCCCTTACTTGACCCAATCATCGGGTCGGAGCCACAGGATGTTACATTCGTTGTTGGAGCAACTACAATCAATTATACATCATACAATCATTTACACATACAATTAAGTATAATTCATATTTGTATTGTGTTATATAATCATTTTTGGGGTCTAATATGAGCTTACAATAGATCTTTTGCTAACCTAAAGCCAAATTAAGATCAAATTGTAAAGTTTTCAAAATTTTAGGCCGACGTCAAGACATCATGTTTTCCGCGTCGAAACGTGAAGCATCTCTACGTCACAATGTCACTCACTGTCAGGCTATGTTGCGGTGTCAAGAACTCATAGTCGCGATGTTGCCCCTACTTTTGGTAAAAATCTTATTTGGTACCAATTCGTTTGCTTCCAATCAGGACATTTCATTACAGTTATTCATATACCAATTCCACCTATACCAAGACATGTCAAATCATGCTAAAACAAGTCTATAACATTTTAAATCAATAATTTAACATAACGTATAATACATGATCATCATTTAGGTTCAACCATGTCATTTATCTACCTAACCATGTCAAACTACTTAAATTACAATCAAACATGTCTCACTTATGCAATTTTGGAGCCAAGCACTTATGTGAACTTAACATAAACCAATCATAGCATACACTAATCTATATGTCATGCTTAACATTAAAATTATTATTTCCAAATCATTCATCAACCTATTTATCTCAACTACTTCACTTCGCACGCTTTAACATATCAAACTCAAGTAAGTTCAAGTTCATAATCATTAATAGCACCAAACTTGGTCAAACCATGCATCAATTAAATCATATGCCATGCTTAACATACAAGATAAACCATTATCACATTTACCATATAATTATCAACTTAAAATGATCATTTGCACACCAAGGTTCTCTTATATTCATGCCACAATATTTGGACTCAATATAATCACAATTCTACCATTTTATTGATAATGTGTGCTTCACGTTGATCCAACTTGACAATATTTGATCTACCATAATTTAATATGAAAAATTAGGTTTTTTTTATTCATAAGGAGCTAACAATCAAACATTTTTATGTCAGTTTATCCATTTTACAAATTATATATTAGTTATCTTTAATTGAATAAAATAAGTCTTTTATGATGATTATTAACCAATTAGGCCAATTTAAGCTTAATGAAGTTCTAACAAGTTGATGTAGTGTGCAGGAAATAACTTGAACACAGTAAAACAATGAGTTAGTGGACTAACCAAAATGTCGCGACATAAAGACCTTAAAGCCGTGACATTGAAGCTGCTCCAACGCTTAGAAGAATTTTCAACCAACATCGACAAGGAAAGTAAACTGTGGACAAGGTTACGACGTGAGAAGCAAGAAGTCATGGCATTGGACCCTAGAGTCATGACATCCAACACTGGAAGTCATAACATTCTCGACAGTAGCCAAAGATGGAAGTCAATCACAAAGAACCAGTAAAGTCGCGACATTGAGAAGCAAAGTTGCAACATCGAACCCTTCTCCAAA
The DNA here is from genome assembly GCF_007990345.1 of Gossypium hirsutum. Taxonomy (NCBI): domain Eukaryota; kingdom Viridiplantae; phylum Streptophyta; class Magnoliopsida; order Malvales; family Malvaceae; genus Gossypium; species Gossypium hirsutum. The sequence continues at coordinate 53,769,928 of NC_053435.1, forward strand.
GACTCGAGCAAACTAGCTGTAAAATCTTGACATTGGACCTGTAATGTCACGACATTAACGTCGATGGGCTTAAAATTTGCAAGGGTGTTTCTGTCTGCACAATCAACCTTATCTCGTAATTGAAGGTAGAGGCGACCCGATTAGGTCAATAAACATTATTTCAATAAATGTAACCCTAAAAACAAAATAAAATAGGCTTAATTACGTTTGAGAATAGTTATTTTTAGTAGATAGATTCATAGATTAGAATTAGTTATTTTCCAATTTTTGTTCTCAGTAAATTTCAATTTTTGCAATTTCATTCTTCGTTTGTTTTAATTATTTTTCGCACTCTATTTTACTGCAGATTTTCCAATCCTGATTGACCAAGCGTCTCGTTACAAGAATTGCATTGCCACCCAAGTGATTAACCAAGCGTCTCGTTACAAGAATTGCATTGCCACCCAAGTGATCTTAATCATCAAATTCTCCAGATTTTTAAGCATTTTTTAGCCCTTACTCTTTCATTTTTCATTATATTAATGTTTCATGGATTAATGGAGTTGAGTATATTTACAATGGGTAGTAACTAAATCTTTAGGGAGATTGGTTAATTAAAGTGGGTGTAATTAATCTAAATTAGGGATTGAAACCAAATTAATTAGATTAAATTGAATGAACTTGAAACCCCAGAATTGACACCTCTAGGTAGTAATTTAGATGTATGAGGTATTCTACTTGGAACCAATTCAATTTATCTCTATTTAGATCTATCAGGATGAAAGATAAGTGGACTAAATTGATTTATTGATGTAATTATAGGCTGAAAGGTATTAATATTAGTAATTAATCACTGAAATCCCTACTTTTAGGTTAATTACAACCATGGATATTAATCAAACTCTTGTTTTTCATTCTCGATAGTTAACCTATTAGTTTTCTTATTTATGCAATTAGGTCTTTTAGTAGAAATTAGTTTTGCACTTGTAATTCATAGTTATTCGTACTATAGTAATTAGATTAGTATCTATTTAGACTTAGTTTTACATGTTTTTTATTATTTTTTATTTCAATTTAATCATACCTCCCTTTGGTACGATTGTAACACCCATACCCAACCTGCTCTCTGAGTCTGGGTCTAAAATGATACAAATTCTGAATAACTGACTAACATTATTTAAATTTTGTTTTCAAAAAATTAACAATATGCAATAGTCTATACTAGCACATACATTCTTTAAAATTGTTGCTCAACAATTTCGTTCACAATTTTGACTATAAAACTTGAAGAATTTATGGCTAGGCTAAAACCCCAAGGCATAACCTCTAGGATCACCCATCTATACGCATGTTATGATTACCAATCCCTTTTTCTTTCATGTTGGCATAGTTTGGCTTAGCCCTCTATTCGATTTTCTATGGAAACCTTATCCTGCAATTAAGTAGACCATTTATAAGCTCAATTGAACTTAGTGAGATTCTGCATAACGAACATATATCAAAATTCAAAGTTAAGGGATTGGAGGTTTAAAGGAATTTTCCACTCCCTGGCCAGCCTTGGCATTTAGAAAATTATATCGATAAGGCTTTGCCTTCCCCTTTTTCCTTACAGCTTGCAGTTGACTAACTTATCCTCTATCTATAATATACACCAATTTTCTTTAGAGTGCACCTCAACTAGTTTTTACCCCTCAAAACCTTGAAATGGAGACCCAATGTCAGTCACTGGTTGTTTGAACTTTATTTCCTCAGGTTTCAAATTCTTATCCTCTATATTTCTTGGTGGAATTTTCACCCCAGGTTAGTCCTTGATGAACTCCACCTTTTGCCACCCCGAGTAACTTAGCTCCGTTTAACCTCGACAGACATAACCGCCCTTAATTGACCCCTATGTCTACAGACCTCTAAGTTCTGGCCCTTGGATAAGTATATTCTCTTATTCAATATACTTTAAAATCCAATCCGTTTAACAACCTTTGCCCACCCCCGTCACTGAGCCAATAATTTACACCTTATAAACTCTCGAGTTCACCTTACCGGCTGAGTCTTCATGATACCATAATCGAGTTATGGTCTTTCACTCTTTCTTCCCAAGCTAATTGTCCAGGTGGATGTCACCATGCCTTCCGTCCTAATGAATTATCTTATGTTTATTGTCCCAGTAAACTATTCCGTGTTTATTGTCTCGGAGGATTGTCAAAGGATGTCATAGCGTCTTTCAGCTATGGTCTTATTCCTATTCACCATTCTCTCATGCTTTCATATGATTTCATAGCATCTTTCAGCTGTGGTCTTACTCATTCCTATCATGTTTTCATAACATCTTTCAGTTATAGTCTTACTCATATTTGGCGTATAGCCTCTGATGAGAAGCCATAGCTTGGCCATAATATTTCTATTTACTTCTCCCATTGCATTCCATCCATTCCTCTATTTCACTATTTCTAACATTGATGCTCAAACACCGCAGTGTCCCCTCCACAAGGCCTGGAGCTTCACACATCACATGTAACAACTCGATTCAGGGCCTAGTTGAAACAGTGGTTTCAGGACCACAAATTCGACGTAGTAAAACTTGTTTTTATTACATTTTTATGGTCTACAATTTTATGGAATGATTTCGTGAAAATTTCGTTTGAAAATTTTGATGTTTGAGCACCCAATTTAGCAAAAAGGACTAAATTGTAAAAAGTGTAAAAGTTGAGTTCTACTTGCTAGAAGTGTCAAATTGTTATGAAATTTTAAATTGAAGGTCATTATATAATAATTAGACCATTTTTAAGTTATTAGACAAAAATGGACATGAAGTAAGAGAAATTTTATGTTTTAAGTTAGGGGCATTTTGGTCATTTGGCTAATAAATGAAATAAAAATCAAATTAAAAGCCAATTTTTGTCCATCTTCTTCCCATGGACGAAACTCTCAAAGGGGAACCATAGCTAGGGTTTTTTTCTTCTTCCAAGCTCGATTGTAAGTCCGTTCTAGCCCTATTTTTAATGATTTTTATGTTTTTGAGATCCTTGTAACCTAATCTAGCTATTTCAAGCACTAATTTGAAAGAAAATCAAAGTCTAAAATTTTAATCATGAAGAATATTTGTGCATTTTGATGTCTAATGGTAGGAAATGTATGTTAGATGTAAGATAAACAACTTTTGCTAGGTGATTTTTTTATGAAAATGTCAAAAAGGACCTAATTGTAAAAAGCCACAAAATGGGTAGTAAAAGTGTGATTAAATGAAAAATGTGGGCTGTTATAAGCATTAAATATGTTCGAATAGGCTTGGGAATCAAAGAAATTGAATCTATTTCAATTTACGGGCCTAGGGACCAAAGTGTAAAAATGTCAAAGTTTAGGGGAAAAAATATAATTTTTCCCTAATATTATTTTTGAACTGAATTGAGTAATGTGAATAATAAATGAACTAAATTTTCTATTATAGATCAAGAGAAATGAGGTTCGGACCTAGATCGGGGGAAAAATAAGGTGTTTGACGAGTAGGTCCTATTTCTACTATTTTTGTACCGAGGTAAATTCTTATGTAAATAATGAATTTTTTTAATTATGTTTTAAATGCTTTATTATTGTATGAATTGTGATTGACTCACGGACGTATTCGACAAAGTTACTACAAGAGTGAAATCTCGGTTGAACCTTAGGAATATATAGGATGCAAATGTCATGACATTAGGGTTACTGAGGCTATGTGTAAGACCATATCTGGGATATGGCATCAATTTGAGACTTCGTGTAAGACCATGTTTGGGATATGACATCGATGTGAGATTTCGTGTAAGACCATAGCTAGGCTATTGGCATCGATACGAGATCCCATGTAAGACCATATCTGGGATATGGCATTGGTATGGTACCATGTGTACGAAACTCCCGAGTATCCTTTAGTATTCCAAGTGGTTCAACGGGTAATTTAATCAATATGTCAAAGATGAATTGTGTGTAAATCCAATTCGAGATGACTCAGGTATGTATGAAAAACTCATACGTGATGATCTCGTTATGTGATGAACCCTCGGTAAGGTTATGATTGAGTAAGTTATGATTATTAGATCTTAATAATATTTATGCCAATTATCATCATGTTAATTGTATGTTAAATGTTGGTTTATGACGCCTATTATTTGCATGGGAACTTACAAAGCTGTATAGCTTACTCCCATTTTCTTTCCCTTGTTTTATAGTGTCACCAAGCTATCTTAAGGATTAGAGACTATCGGAGATCCAGTCACACTATTAACTGATTATTTTGGGTACCAATGAATTTGACATTTTGAGTTATGCCATGTATAGGGACTTGGTTATTTTGTTATGTGTCATAATTGAATTGGCCTAATGTGTTGGCCTATATTGATTGATAATTCATTTTGTAAATGGCCATTGAAATTGGCTAATATTGGTTTAAGAATATATGCATATGATGATGTTTTCATGGATGTGGAAATTTGCATGGTTTAAGTTGATAAGTATGTGATGTTTGTATGTGGTAAATGGTAGCCTGTGAATGATGTGTGAATGTCTTAATTGTGGCTGAATTGGTTGAATGTAATTGATTGGATTGGTATTATGTTTTGTTGTATAGGTGTGAGCATAAAAGGGTGACAAAATAGCTTGGTAAATAGCCTTGTTTTTGTCAACACGAGTAGACACACGGTGCGTGTCTAGACCGTGTGTGACACACGGCTTGCCCTATGGGCGTGTGTTCTAGCCGTGTGTCCTCTGCACCTTAATTTTTGCAAAATAGAATGCTCAGAATTGAGCACACGGGCAGAGACACAGACGTGTGTCTCAGCCGTGTGGATGACACGGCCTCAGGCACGGGCGCATGAAGTTTGCACCTATTTTACGAAAAATCATGAATTTTAAATTGATCACACGGCCTAGTACACGGGCGTGTGGCTTAGCCATGAGTCTTCAATTGTTCTTGGGTGAAAAACAAAGAGTTATATGGGTTAGGCTCACGGGCGTGTGTGACCACACGGCCTGCCCATATAGGCGTGTCCCAAGGCATACGAGCGTGTGACTCTTAAAACATGAAAATTTTTCTAATTGTTGTGAAAATTTCTAAAGTTCTCAGTTTAGTTTCGAACTATTTCCAATGTATGTTTTGGGTCTCGTAGGCTCGCTTTAGGGACGTTATGAATGTTTGTGAAAATTTTTAAATTTGGATGTAAATTTACATCTCGATTTTGTGCGATTGCTTCTGTATAAGTTCGGTAATGCCTCGTACCCGATTCCAGCATTGAATACGGGTAAGGAGTGTTACATTTAGTGGTATCAGAGCTACAGTTTAGTTGATTATCGGATTAATGTAGAGTGTGTAAGAGTCTAGCTATACATACCATAAATGAACTATGATAGTGTGATAACTCTTGACAATTTTAAATTGTGTTTTCGTATAGTAAATGGATTCCAATTGAGTTGAGGCTGATGACGTTGAAAGTAATATGCCGGCTCCCACTCAAAGGGCAGTGCCGTCTGATAGTAGGACCCCAACGGTTAGTTGGGGAGAAAGGGGTAAGGAAGCCTTTCTCCAAATGATGAATGAGTGGTATATAGAGTTTGTTTGAACAAACCCGAATGCCCAACCTCCTCTACCCCCACCTATTCCTCGACTGGTTCCCATAGCTCCACAAGGTATGGAATTTATAAGAATGAATAAGCCCTTGGATGATAAGATTCGAAAGCATGAGGCTGAAGATTTCAGAGCTAATGTGCATGATGATCCCGAGAGAGCCGAGTTTTGGCTCGAAAATTCCATCAAGGTATTTGATGAATTAACCTGTACACCGGACGAGTGTTTAAAGTGTGTCATCTCACTTCTGAGAGATTCTACATATCATTAGTGTAATACACTAGTATCAGTGGTACCAAGAGAGAGGATTACCTGGGAATTCTTTCAAGAGGTGTTCCGAAAGAAATATATTAACGAGCGGTTCATCGATCAGAAACGTAAGGAATTTCTTGAGCTGAAACAGGGTCGAATGACAGTAACTGAATATGAGCAAGAATTTGTCAGACTTAGTAAACATGCTAGAGAGTGTAACAACCCAAACCCGACCTAGACGTTATGGCCGAATCTAGCGATGTCACATGAAAGGGTGCTTGAAAATCGTGCCATCTCAATAAAACCATTATCTGTTTACACACCTTTTTTAATCTCTTGTTAGCTTCTAAATCATGTTACTTATTTATTTGGTGGTTCCAAAATGATATTCGTTGTGGAAGCTTTTTAAAACGATTTAAGTAATCGTATATTTCTTGAATAAACATTTGTTTCTTTTGAAAACTGAGGTTTCCTACAACTAGCGGTTTAAAATCCATAAAGTAAAGAAAAACAAAAACCCCAAAACCAAACAAAAGTTCAAAAGTCCAATTTACAGCCCAAAAGTTAAACCATTAAAAATTAAAATAGAAATAAAACCAAGAATCATATTTAAATCCCTAACAGTCCAAAAACCGTGGTCACCGCCGAGTTCTCCGCCGCACCGATCCGTCTAGATCTGGGGATTACCTATGCATATTTAAACAAAAGGGTGAGTTTATATAAACTAAGTGTGTAATCCTACAGAAAATAAACAATAGCAAATCGTAGTGCACGGTTAAAACAGTCCTGGGCCTAAGCCCTTTTCAATATCAATAACAATATGGGCATTAACCCATCTCAGTACAGTATCAAATATGCAGTACGACCTTAGCCCATCACAGTATCAGTATGCATTAGGCCTTAGCCCATCACAGTATCAATAGCAGTCACGCAGATCTGAGTAACAAGGCCCTACCCAACCAGCCTCAACACACCATCTCCGTCCAACCCTACGCTCCATGTGGGGATTAAATCAACCCACCCATCCTTATACTCTAGGTAGTACCGAATGTGGCACAAATAGTAATTTGCAGCTAAGCTGCCAGTATATTAGGCTTAAGAGCCTTTCAGTACACTTCCTCCAAATAATATTATCCCAACCCCATGCAATGCATCATGTAATAGAATGTCATGCTATCACAGATCTATCAGATACACAAACAGTTCAGTATACACGCTTATGTATAACATGCTCAGTACATAATTCACATAGCCAATTTCACACAAATAAGAGTCTAAGTAGTGCTTACCGACCCTACGGAAGGTTCACAGTCCACTTGGGCAACTCGTGCAACCCTAACAGACATTTCAGTAAAAATGGGCTCACACGCCCATGTGGCCTGCCCGTGTCGCCTACGCAGCCCAAATCAGTCCAGCACGTGTATCACACACGGCCTGCCTGGCCTCACACAGCTGTGTCATGCATGCAAGGCCTGGCTTCATCAACCACACGCCAGCGTTACGTCACACGGCCTACCATACGACGAGCACATGCCCGTCTGGCATCGACAGTGAGGTTTTTAGCTATCATCAAAACCTCATTTTTTGTGCAATCAGTTACACACTTGGTGTCGATTCACTATAAAAAATAACCTGAACCTTCGAGAACCACGATGAAACGATAACCAACCAGCACCACACACTGAAATATCCATTGAAAACCTTCAAACAGCACCAAACCAGTACGATAAAATGCTGCACCTAAAAGGAGGTTTTTTACTTAGCAAGGTTAACGAAAAAGAAAAGAGGAATGGAGAAGTGAAATTTTGGCAGCAAAAAGGGGTGAACAAACCGTCCAAAAGAAAAGAATCAGAAAGAAGGTTTTGGGAAGAGAAAAGGAAAAAATGAAAGAGTCTAGAATCTAACAAATTAATCCCTACTACCCATCAACACAATCCCTAATTTCTCTCCTTCAACTCCCACTACACATCCACTACTCAGTGTCCTCGTTCCACATAACTCTAGCCAAATTTTAAATAAAAATAGTATTCCCATGCCATCACAGATAATTGAACACAAGCCCTCCAACACACCAACACTCTATTTAACCACTAGACTAGCTAGCCAATTCTGATGTGTCTTTTACAAAAATTTAAATAAAAGCCTACAGCGCAGGGTCAAGGTAATTCAGAAAAATACCAAAATTTAGCCAAAGATTTGGCTTGAACTTAGGACCTCTCACACACACCCAAAACATTTAACCACTGAGGCAGATAGATAATTGTGTCAAGATTACAAATGCTGAAAACAAAAATTTTGAGGTGTTGCAACTCTACCCTATAAAAGAAAATTTCGACCTCGAAATTTACCTGATCAGAATAGAATATGAAACTATTGACGCATTGCATCCTCAGGTTCCTACGTGGCCTCCTCAGTGTTATGATGCAACAACAGCACATTAACTAATGGAATAGACTTCTTTCGAAGAACCTTTACATCACGATCCAAAATCTGAGCTGGCTCTTCCTCGAAGGTCAAGTCTGGCCTAACCTCGATTTCCTCAATAGGGATGATATGCGAGGGATCAGAGCGATAGTGCCTCAACATCGAGACGTGGAACACATCTTGAATACGGTCAAGCTCTGGAGGTAGCTCGAACTAATAAGCAACCAATCCCACTCGTTTCAGAATCTGGTACAGTCCAATGAACTTAGGGCTCAGCTTGCCCTTACGATCAAACCTCAGAACCTTCTTCCATAGTGAGACCTTAAGAAATATGAAGCCCCCCATAGAATACTCAATCTTGCATCTCTTTAGATCTGTATAAGATTTCTGCCTCTCCGATGCTATTTTCAATCAATCCCGAATCAATCTGACCTTATCCTCAGTCTCAGAAACCAATTCAGAACCCAGAACAAGTCGTTCACCCAACTTAGTCCAACAAAGGGGAGTGCGACGCTTACGACCATATAGAGCCTCGTAAGGTGCCATCTGAATGCTAGATTGGAAATTTTTGTTGTAAGCAAACTTTGCTAGTGGCAGATAGTCCTCCCAACTGCCTCCGAAATCTAAAATACAGCTCCTCAACATATCCTCCAGTATCTGAATCACCCTCTCAGACTGGCCATCGGTTTGAGGATGGAACGCAGTACTGAAGTCTAACCTTGAAACCAGAGCCTCATGTAACTTTCTCTAAAATCAGGACGTGAAACGAGGATCCCTATCAGAAATGATCGAAACCAGTACCCCATGCAATCTCACTATCTCAAAAATATAAAGCTCCACCAACTTCTACAGAGATAATTACTACAAACCGGTTTGAAGTGAGCGGACTTGGTCAATTGATCCACAATGACCGATACTAAATCCTTCTTAGTGGGTGTTAGGGGCAACCCACTAATGAAGACCATAGTTACACACTCCCACTTCCAAAGAGGAATCTTAACTGGCTATAGCAAATTCGAAGGTAACTGATGCTCAGCCTTAACTTGCTAGCAAGTCAAACATTTAGCCACAAAATAGGTAACTTCTCGTTTTAGTCCTGGCCACCAGTATAACTCACGGAGGTCTCAATACATCTTAGTCCCACCAGGATGCATAGCATAAGGGCTACTATGTGCCTTCCTCAATATGGACTACTTCAAATCTGTATCATTCAGTACACACATCTGTCCACAGAAACATAACACACGCTCAAAATTCAACCCAAAATCTATAGTGCTGCCACTCTCAATTTATCGAAACCGAAGACCCAAAGACTCGTCCTGTAACTACTTACCCTTAATCTAATCTATCCAATTCAGTTTAACTTGAAGCTCAGCCAACAGACTACCACCATCAAATAAACTTAGGCAAGCAAACATCACCCTTAAAATCAGTCATAGCTCTATGGCTCAGTGCATTGGCCACCATATTGGCCTTGCCAGGGTGGTACTCAAGGGTGCAGTCATAGTTCTTGAGCAGCTCAATCCACCTATGTTGCCTAAGATTCAGCTCCTTTTGAGTAAGGAGATACTTGAGGCTCTTGTGATCAGTATAGATGATACACTTCTCACCATACAAATAATACCTCAACATTTTCAGTGCGAAAACTACCGTGGCCAACTCCAAGTCATGCGTCGGATAATTCATTTTATGAGGCTTAAGCTGACAAGACGCATATGTACCACCTTACCATTCTGCATCAACACACATCCTAAACCGACGTGTAACACATCACTATAAACAATGAACTCCTTTCCAGACTCTAACTGTATCAGAACAGGGGCTTCAGTCAGTACAGTCTTGAGCTTCTCAAAGCTCTCTTGCTGCATATCAGTCTAGTTAAACGGCACACCCTTACGTAGTAGCTTAGTCAAGGGTGCTGCAATCAATGAGAAGCCCTCTACAAATCGCTGATAATAACTCGCAAATCCCAGAAAACTGCGGATCTTAAACACGTTCCTAGGCTGCTTCCACTCCAACACAGCCTCAATCTTTCTATGATCAACTTGAATCCCCTCAGTAAAAACCACATGACGCAGAAATGTCACCTCACGTAGCTAGAACTAGCACTTGCTAAACTTAGCATAGAGTTGCTTTTCCCTCAAAGTCTGCAGAACAACCCTAAAGTGCTCGTCATGCTCATCTTCAGCTCTCGAGTAAACCAGTATATCATCTATGAACACCACTACAAATCGATCCAGATAAGCTTGAAATTCTCCGTTCATTAAATCCATGAATGTTGCTAGTGCATTAGTCAGTCCGAATGGCATTACTAGGAACTCGTAGTGACCATAACAAGTCCTAAACACCATCTTATGTATGTCAGCCTCCTTGACTCTCAACTGATGACACCCAGATTAGAGGTAAATCTTAGAGAACACCGAAGCTCCTTGAAACTGGTCAAACAGATCATCTATCCTTGGTAAAGGGTACTTATTCTTAATGGTCAACTTGTTCAGTTACCGATAGTCGATACACATCTGCATGGATCCATCCTTCTTATTCACAAACAGTATCGGTGCTTCCCACAGAGACACACTAGGGAGGATGAATCCATGATCCAATAACTCCTGAATCTGAGCCTTTAGCTCTACAAGCTCCTTCGGTGCCATTGGATAGGAAGCGATGGACACCGGAGCTGTACTAGGTAGGAGCTCAATAACAAACTCTACTTCACGATCCGAAAGTAAACCAGATAGATCCTCAGGAAAGACGTCCGAAAAATCTTTTACTATTCTAATGTCCTTAACAGAGAAATCCCCAGAATCTAAAACACTTACGTAAGCCAAGAACGCCTCACATACCTTACATACCAACTTTTCTGCCACCAGTGCAGAAATCACATTAGTTAAATAATTTTGGTGCTCTTCAATCATGGCTACCTCATCATCCTCTTCAGTCCTCAATACTACCCTTTTATTCGTGCAGTCCAAGCTAACACGATGCTTGACCAACCAGTCCATCCCGAGAATTAAATCGAACTCCTCAAAGGGAAGCTCTATTAGATCAGCAAGAAATATTTCTCCTTAAACCTCTAAAGGAACGTCTCTAAACAGCTTGTTAACCCTTATTAATTGCCCCAACGGACTCAGTATAGTAACCTCACTCGTAGTGCTCTCAAACAAGCTCCCCAAATTTCCAGAAACCGTACAAGCTATATAGGAATGAGTGGATCCTATATCTATCAATGCAATATATGGTACATAAAAAATAAGAAATGTACCTGTGATAACATCCGAAGCATCCCTATCCTCTTGGCGATGAACAGCATAAACTAGAGTCGGCTGTCTTGCCTCAGTTTGTCCGGCACCTTTGCCCGGTGCTCTCTACCCATGGCCCATACCATTACCACCTCTGGCCAGACCACAGCCCCTCGGTGGCTGCTGTACTGCCCTTGGTGGGTGTACAGTACTCGTACCTAGAGCTTGCATCTGATCAGCCCTTAGCGAACACTCTCTAATGTGATGTTCTAATGACCTAACCTCAAGCACACCCAAGTCCTCTTCCAACACTCGCCCTGGTGGCGTCTACCACAATCAGTACATGGCTGCAGTCCAGTAGCAACATCAGGGGGCCCAACTCTCACCGGCCCATCAACTCTGGACTTTTTCCTAGGCCTCTGCATCCGTCTGAAAGCTCTAAATCCCTTTTATTCCTACCTCTCTCTCTATCCTGATTTTGGCACTCAGCGCACTTAACCCCCTTGGTGATTTTCATCTTCTCAACCAGGGCAGAAAAATCACGCTCCCTTTACAGAGCTATCAAAACTCGCAAGGTATCTCTGAGGCCATCCTATAAGCGGACACATCGCTCCTACTCAGACGCCACCATACCTCGTGCATAGCAGCTCAATCTTAGAAACTCAGCCTCATACTCGACCACTGATCGATCTTCCTGAGTTAAATTCAGGAACTCCCTCCTACCGGCATCCACGTAACTAGCTCCCGCATGTTTTCCCTAGAAGGCGATCTTAAAGAACTCCTAGGTTAATCGTTTGGGCTGAGTGCCCTCATTAACAGTAAGCCACCACTGATATGCTTCATCAAGCAGCAGCGAGACTGCACCCTTTAATTTCTGCTCTGGGGTGCAATCTAGATCGTCCACGATCCTCTCCGTGGCCTCAATCCAGTACTCAGCCATATTAGTGCCAACTCCAGTGACACTCCTGAATAACTCAGCCCTATTAGACCGGAGTCGTTCCGTAACCGACCGTCTACCTTTAGATCCAATATTGGGCCAAACGACCCTCTCTAAAATCTTGAGCATAGATTGAGATAGTACGTCATCCCCAGCTATGCGATCTTGAGACCCAGTCTCAGTTGTAGGTGAAACCAGCGTCTCACTAGTATCCAAGTTAGGCAGGTTGCCAAAAGATTAGGACCTAGCTTGAGCCCCTCTATGGCCTTTATCACGACCTCTAGTACCCCGTCCGCGGATACATCGTGTGCTCATATCTAATCGAATTATCTGTATTTAGAAATTTTATGAATCAGTTACAGTTCAATATTTATTAACAGATGTTTTATGTAGAACATTATCGGTAATTCAGAGTTTATTTTCGTATATCGTAGTTTCACAAAGTTTTTAGTATGCACTAACTAAAGTGTTTTCAGTAAAGTATACTGCCTATAATAGTTTTAGAATTTACTATCAATAACAGTTTCAGTTTAGAATAACTAACATTTCAGAAAACTTACAGGATCAGCACCGGAGACTCGGTGTGCCACTTACTCAGTAAAACATTTCAAATAATTTTGTAATCAATTCTTCAAAATCAAATTTTAAAACCCATAATCCATAACTGAGTTTTGCAACCTGGCTCTGATACCACTAAATGTAACACTCCAAACTCAACCTAGACATTATGGCCAAATCTAGTAATGTCATATGAAAGGGTGCTTGAAAACTGTGCCATCTTAATAAAACCATTATCCGTTTACGCACCTTTCTTAATCTCTTGTTAGCTTCTAAATCGTGTTACTTATTTAGTCAATGGTTCTAAAACATTATTCGTTGTGAAAGCTTTCTAAAATAGTTTAAGTAATCGTGTATTTCTTGAATAAACATTTGTTTCTTTTGAAAATCGAGGTTTTCTAGAACTAGTGGTTTAAAATCCATAAAGTAAAGAAAAAAAACCCTAAAACCAAACAGAAGTTCAAAAGTCCAATTTACAGCCCAAAAGTTAAACCATTAAAAATTAAAATAGAAATAAAACCAAAAATCATATTTAAATCCCTAACAGTCCAAAAACTATGGTCACCGTCGAGTTCTCCGCTGCACTGATCCATCTAGATCTGGGGATTACCTATGCACATTTAAACAAAAGGGTGTGTAACACCCCGAACCCGAGACCGACACCGGAGTCGAACACGAGGTGTTAGCAGACTTTAAACCCTTTATAAAAATATTTCTCAGACACTGCCAATCTGCGTACTAGTCGTTTTAAAAATCATATCTTGAGTTTCACAACTCGAAAATCAGTTTCGTGATTTTTCCCTGAAACTAGACTCATATGCCCATCTACATATTTTTTCTAGAATTTTTGGTCGGGCCAATTAGTACAGTTTATTAGTCAAAGTCTCCCATGTTACAGGGATCGACTACACTGACCTTTGCGCATTACGACCTGGATATCTCCCTGCACAGAGCTTCAATACTGATGCAGTTTGTTTCTATAGAAACTACACTCAGAGAGGAATCTATCCATATATGGTATGACTCCTAATTGTCTCTGGTTAATTTATAATGAATTTCCAAAGTCGGAATAGGGAATCCAGAAACCGTTCTGGCCCTATCTCACGAGAACCTGAATATCTCTTAACATACTGTCCATATGATCTTTTCGTTGCTTCTATATGAAAATAGACTCATCGAGCTTCGAATACATAATTTATCCATCAATTAATCCCACTCCTACTATTTTTAGTGATTTTTCAATCTCACGTCACTGCTGCTGCCAGCATCTGTTATGAAAGCAACTATGCCCATTTCGTGATTTCTCCTTGATCTAACTAGTGATTCGTCATACATATCACAAATTATGATCATGACTAGCCATGCCAAAGGCTAATCATTGTCAAACATCCCCCTACTACACTATTGCCATATCATGAATTTTAACACCAAAATAATCAACCATGACATATGGCATAAAAATCGTATTACCAAGACTTACGACCCAACATTAGAACCAAATTCAACCAAACATTATGCCATTTTCGCATGGCTAAAAGTTTACATACCAAATTTCAACAAAACATATTAGCCTATACATGCCGAAATGTTCTCTTAGACCAACTAAGAAGAAAATACTAAAGGTTGCTAGCCGGTGTGATGACTTCGACGACGGCACGATCACACAAAAAGAGACGAGTCCAAGAAACCTAGAATAGGTGACAAGCAAACACCGAATGAGTATATAACTCAGTAAGCCATAAGCATTCCACAACCATCCATTAATAAAATTATCACAACAGGAAACAATGAAATGAGGTTAAGTACTCCATCCATACCAAACTATACCATAGTTCCTTAAACCCTATGGTTCAATCTCATACCAAGTCCTACATTGGCCTTTCATACATCATTTTATTTTCGTTATAATCATACAATTAAACGAACTTTCACCTATTCCACAATGAACCTTATGTACGTGACTTCAACTATAATCGTCACATAGGTTCAAAACTTACCAAGCTCAACTCCAAATATAAACATAGCGCCTATTAGCCATGAACTCAAGGTACTTACCTTTTCCGCTGTCCAAAATTGACTCGGTAAAGTCGCACCCTTCATGTAAATAATTTATAGAAAATATATATTGGGTTCGCACACATAGTGCTTAATAATCAACCGCGCACACTTAGTGCCATGCACTTTAAACTCACACACTTAGTGCCATGCATTTCAAGTTCGCACACTTACCTTTCCCGCTGTCCAAAATCGACTCGGTAAGGTCGCACCCTTAATGTAAATAATTTATAGAAAATATATATTGGGTTCGCACACATAGTGCTTAATAATCAACCACGCACACTTAGTGCCATGTACTTTAAACTCGCACACTTAGTGCTGTACAATTTAAACCCGCACACTTAGTGCCAATCTCATGACCGTGAACACTTATTGCCCGCACACTTAGTGCCGAAAACCAGCCACTCAATAGGCTTCACTTCCTTTTTACATTCGACAAATTTCATCTCTACTTACATATACATTTGTATACATTTCATCTCATTAAACACAATGGTATAGGAATTACGATCCTTTAAATCAATACCAAAGATATGCTTAATGACTTACTTGTGTTGGGTAAGATGGTTCCAACTCGGCTACTCGATGATCTTTTCTTTGCCTTTGCTCGATTCTCCTCCTTTAACTCCTTGAGCTTAATCAATAAATCAACTAGTTTAACCGCCTTGCTAATTATTTACAATCCAATTACACATGCATATGTATGTTAGTATATTCGGCAATCACCCTTACTAATCACCCACTTGATCAATTATAGAGAATCAAAGTTAATATCACAATGTGTACCCTATATGGCCCATTATACATAATCAAATTTAACATCATCTATATATTTACTCATATGGCCGAATATACCTAATCATACATACACCTAACCAAAAATAATTTCTAAAATCTTTATATCATTTATACACTAGTAAAGCATCCTCTCCCTTTCCATCAATTTAGCACATGCATTACTCATTAACCTACAAAAATTATATTCGGCCTTAGCACACAACTTGCTAGCCGATTCTTCCCCATCTAGCAACCAATGCACATATGTGCTCACTCAAAAATGCTAAAAAAAAGAGATTCAAGAATCATCAATCCACCATCACATGCATCATTAACAAGCTTCATATTTAGCATGCAATGGCATTAACACAAACTCCACCTAGGCCGAATCTTAACTCATCTTCATGCCTCATCACCACAACATCAAACATCAAAATACCAACCAAGAATGTAACATGCATGGCCGAATATCATCTCCATCATTTAACAAAGTTTGAACCATGGCTAGGTAGATTTCAAACTTACAACTTAAAATATACATGAATCTCAAAGAATAATATCAAACATACCTCAATCTAGTTACATGCATGGCCAAACTTCCTCCTAATTCTCTTCCAAACCAAACATGAAGCAAGAACTCCTTCCTCCTCCCTTAGAATTTTCGGTCAAAAGAGGATGAAAAAGGATGAACAAGTTTTTCTTTTCCTTTCTTTAGCTCACGGCAATGGGGGGAAACAACCACTCATTTTTTTGTTTTTCCTTTCTTTATTACCCATACTCCTTATTTTATTTTTTTCCTACATACCTCACTAGGCCAACATGTTCCCAACATGTTTCCACCCATAGCATGGCCAACCACTAGCTCAAATTTTGGGTAATTTGACATGCAAACCCATCATTTTCACAACATGCATTAATAGACCATTTTAAATTAGCCTATCATATTTTCACCATGTCTCATATCGATCCCTATTTAATAATTTCTCATGCAATTGGCAAAATTGGAGAATGAAACTTCCACATACTCATGTACACACATAATAAGCATAGAATATGGAAATTAATTATTTTTATGACTCGGTTTTGTGGTCCTGAAACCACTTCCCGACTAGGGTCAATTTTGGGCTGTTACAGGGTAAGTTTACGTAAACTCAGTATGTAATCCCACAGAAAACAAATAATAGCAAATCGCAGTGCACGATTAAAACAGTCCTGGGCCTAAGCCCTTTTCAGTATCAGTAACAGTTTGGGCCTTAGCCCATCTTAGTACAATATCAAATATGCAGTAGGATTTTAGCCTATCATAGTATTGGTATGAATTAGGGCCTTATCCCATCACAATATCAATATACATTAAGGCCTTAGCCCATCACAGTATCAATAGCATTCATGCAGATTTAGTAACAAGGTTCTACCTAACCAGCCTCAACACACCATCTCCGTCCAACCCTACGCTCCATGTGGGGATTAAATCAACCCACCCATCCTTATACTCTAGGTAGTACCGAATGTGGCACAAATAGTAATTTGCAGCTAAGCTGCCAGTATATTAGGCTTAAGAGCCTTTCAGTACATTTCCTCCAAATAATATTATCCCAACCCCATGCAATGCATCATGTAATAGAATGTCATGCTACCACAGATCTATCAGATACACAAACAGTTCAGTATACACGCTTATGTATAACATGCTCAGTACATAATTCACATAGCCAATTTCACACAAATAAGGGTCTAAGTAGTGCTTACCGACCCTACGGAAGGTTCACAGTCCACTTGGGCAACTCGTGTAACCCTAACAGTCATTTCAGTAAAAATGGGCTCACACGCCCATGTGGCCTGCCCGTGTGAGTCACACAGGCCATGTCGATCACACGGCCTGGCCCAAAATCCTACACACCCGTGTGGCCCACACGGCCAAAATTAGTCCAGCCTGTGTGTCACACATGGCCTGTCTGGCCATCACACGGCCTGTCTAGTCATCTCACGGCCGTGTCATGCACGCACGGCATGGCCTCGTCGACCACACGCCAGTGTTATGTTACACGACCTACCACACGGGTGACCACACACCCATGTGGCATCGATAATGAGGTTTTCAGCTTTAATCGAAACCTTGTTTTTTGTGCAATTGATTACAGACCTAGTGTCGATTCACTATGAAAAATAACCCGAGCCTTCAAGAACCACGATGAAATGATAACCAGTTGTCACCGCACACTGAAATATCCATTTAAAACCTTCGAACACCATCGAACTAGCATGAAAAAATGCTATACCAAAAAGGAGGCTTGTCACTTAGCAAAGTAAACAAAAAAGAAAAGAGGGAGGGAGAGGTGAAAATTCGACAGCAAAAAGGGGTGCACCAACCGTCCAAAAGAAAATAATCAGAAAGAAGGTTTTGGTAAAAGAAAAGGAAAAAACGAAAGAGTCTAGAATCTAACAAATTAATCCCTACTACCCATCCACATAATCCCTAATTTCTCTCCTTCAACTCCCACTACACATCTACTACTCGGTGTCCTCGTTCCATACAACTCCAGCCGAATTTTAAATAAAAATAATATTCTGATGCCGTCATAGAGAATCGAACACAAGCCCTCCAACACACCAACACTCCATTTAACCACTAGACCAGCTGACCCATTCTCATATGTTTTTTTACAAACATTTAAATAAAAGCCTACAGTGCAGAGTCAAGGCTTAATTAAAAAAATTCCAAAACTTAGCCGAAGACTTGGCTTGAGCTTAGGACATCTCACACACACCCAGGACACTTAACCACTGAAGCAGACAGATAATTCTATCAAGATTACAAATACAAAAAACAAAAATTTTGAGGCGTTACAGAGAGTGTGTTTCCACCGAGGCTATCATGTACAAGAGATTTGGGGATGGATTGAATGAGGATA
Source organism: Gossypium hirsutum (assembly GCF_007990345.1). Classification (NCBI taxonomy): domain Eukaryota; kingdom Viridiplantae; phylum Streptophyta; class Magnoliopsida; order Malvales; family Malvaceae; genus Gossypium; species Gossypium hirsutum. Next base: position 53,788,654 of record NC_053435.1, read on the forward strand.
TTCATGTATTAGTTGGGATATTAGAGCTAAAAGAATTTGAGGTATTGGTCGAGCGAGCCTATAAGGCCGAAGAGTTGAATAAAGAACAGAAGAAATGTGATATTGAAACTAGAAATTTAAGGAAAATACCTATGAGTTAGTCATTTCCATCCCACTCAAATAAATCTAAAGAAATGTATTCCTGTTTAAATTTATCAGCTAGGTATTCCTACAAAGATCATAGGAAGTAACACTCGAGTTTTAAATCTCAAGCCACTTCGATGGCAAGTGTGGGTAATGTAAGGCCTAACAGACCTGAATATCAGCATTGTGGAAGAAGACATTCCGGTGAGTGTAAGATGAATGGTTAGGCTTGTTTCAAGTGTGGCTCTCAAGAGCATTTTATCCGAGATTGCCCTGAAATGGATGTGAAAGAAAAATTTTAGAGTGCAAGGCTGAGTAATACTACTAATAGGGGTATGCCACCGAGGAATACCAAAAATGAAACTAGTAGTAAAGGTGTGATGAAGGATTCAGCTATGAGATCCAAAGCTCGAGCACCTGCTAGAGCCTATGGCATCCATGCTCGTGAAGAAGTAACATCTCTCGATGTTATCACTGATATTTTTCTCTCTCTAATACTAATGTAGTTGCATTGATTGATCCTGGATCGACCCATTCTTATGTTTGTGTGAAATTGGCAACTAGTAAGAGCTTGCCTATTGAGTTTACTAAGTTTGTGATTAGAGTGCCAAACCCTTTAGGCAAACATGTGTTAGTTGATAGAGTTTGCAAGAATTGTCCCTTGATGATTCGAGGTCACTATTTTTCGACTGATTTAATGTTGTTTCCATTTGATGAATTCAATGTTATTTTGGGTATGGATCGGTTGACACTGCATGATGATATAGTGAACTATAAAAGAAAGATTATTGACCTAAAATGTAAAAATGGTAGAACTCTTCGGATTAATTCAAATGAGTTAGGTGAGTTACCTGTTGTGATTTCTTTGATGTCTGCCCAAAGGTATGTAAGTAAAGGTTGTGAAGCTTATCTTGCATATGTGTTGAATGCAAAAGTGTCTAAATTAAAAATTGAATCAGTGCCGATAGTTTATGAATATCCGGATGTGATCCTAGAAGAGTTACCAGGGTTACCACCGGTTAGAGAAGTTGAGTTTGGTATTGATTTAATACCAGGGACCCCTCAAATATTTATATCTCCGTATGGAATGGCTCCAACAAAATTGAAAGAATTGAAAGCCCAGTTGTAAGAGTTGACGGATAAGGGTTTTATGAGATCGAGTTTTTCTCCCTAGAGTGCTCCAGTGTTATTTGTAAAGAAGAAAGATGGATCTATGAGACTTTGTATCGATTACCGACAGCTCAACAAGGTGACTATAAAGAACAACTATTGTTTACCGAGGATTGATGACTTTTTTAATCAGTTGAAAGGAGTAACGGTGTTCTTGAAGATTGATTTAAGATCTGGCTACTATCATTTGAGAGTCAAAGAGTCAGATGCACCGAAAACCACTTTCAGGACAAGGTATGGGCACTATGAATTTCTTGTTATGCCTTTCGGACTAACTAATGCACTTGCTATTTTTATGGACTTGATGAATAGAATCTTCCGATCATATTTAGATAAGTTTGTGGTTGAGTTCATCGATGATATCCTAATTTATTCTCAGGAAGAGTCTGAGCATGTCAAGCACTTAAGAACTGCATTGCAGACTTTAAGAGATAAGCAGTTGTTTGCTAAATTCAGTAAAAGTGAGTTTTGGCTCCGAGAAGTTGGATTTTTGGGACATGTTGTTTCAGGTGATGGTATTCAAGTTGATCCAAGTAAGATTTTGGCTATTGTTGATTGGAAACCGCTGAGGAATGTATCTGAAGTTAGAAGCTTTTTGGGCTTAGCCGGTTATTACCAACATTTTGCCAAAGGATTTTCGATGATTGCTACTCCTATGACCAAGTTGTTGCAAAAATATTTTTAAGTTTGAATGGTCCGAAAAATGTCAGTAAAGTTTTGAGAAGTTGAAAACGTTATTGGCTGAGGCATCGATTTTCATACAACTTGAACTAGGAAAAGAATTCATAATTTATAGTGACGCGTCACTGAATGGATTAGGATGTGTGTTGATGCAAGAAGGCAAAGTGATAGCTTATGCCTTGAGACAGTTGAAACCGCACGAGAAGAATTATCCGACTATGATTTGAACTTGTGGCAACAGAGATAGCCATTGTGTTCGCTATAAAATTTTTGAGACATCATTTGTACGGTGAGAAAAGTCATATCTTTATTGATCATAAGAGTTTAAAATACTTGATGACTCAAAAAGATTTGAACTTGTGGCAACAGAGATAGCTTGAGTTACTGAAAGATTACGAGCTAGTAATTGATTACCACCCAGGTAAGGCAAATGTAATTGCAGATGCATTGAGTAGAAAGACTTTGTTTGCTTTGAGAGTGATGAATACACGGTTGAATTTGTCTGATAATGGTTCGATCCTAGCTGAGTTGAGAGCTAGACCGTTATTCCTTCAACAAGTTTGTGAGCTCAAAAATGTGTCAGTGATTTGCAAGCCAAAAGAATTCTCTGTGAATCAAGTAGTGATTTAGATTTTCATATCAGATTCGAAGATTATTTGATGTTCCAAGGTAGAATTTGTGTACTAAAGAATGATGAACTTATTCAAAAAATTCTTCATGAAGCACATAATGGTTGTTTATCTGTGCATTCGGGTAGTATGAAAATGTATAATGTTTTGAAGAAATTGTATTGGTAGTTAGGTATGAAACGAGATATTTCAGAGTTTGTTTTGAAGTCTTTGATTTGTCAACAAGTGAAAGCTGAACACCAAGTGTCTTTGGGTTTACTTCAGCCAGTGATGGGACCTAAGTCGAAGTGGGATAGGATTACTATGGACTTCGAAACTGGGTTGCCTTTGACTCTGAAAAAAAGGATGCTGTCTAGTTTTTTGTTGATAGATTAACGAAATCGACTCATTTTATTCTGGTACGTACTAACTACTCACTTAATAAGTTAGCCGAATTTACATTTCTGAGATTGTGAGATTGCACGGGGTGCTTATGTCTATTAATTCAGATAGATATCCAAGGTTCACTTCGAGATTTTGGAAGAAGTTGCAAGAGGCTTTGGGTTCAAAGTTGAACTTTAGTACCGCATTTCATCTGTAAACCGGCAGTCAGTCTGAAAGAGAGATTCAGGTACTCGAAGATATGCTCCGATATTGTGTTCTAGAATTCAAGGGTAGTTGGGAAAAATATCTACCATTAGTCGAATTTGCTGATAACAATAGTTTTTGATTGAGTTTAAGATGGCACCTTATGAGGCATTGTATGATCGTAAGTGTCGAACAACCTTGTATTGGACCGAGCTTAGTGAGAAACAGATTCAGGGGGTTGACTTGGTTAGGGAAATCAGAGAAAATTACCGTGATTGCTTGAATGCAGCTTCAGATCGACAAAATTCGTACGCAGATTTGAAAAGAAAAGAGATCAAATATCAGGTCGGTGATAAAGTAGTTTTGAAAGTATCTCCATGGAAGAAGATTCTGAGATTTGATTGTAAAGGCAAGTTAAGTCCACGTTTCATTTGGCCATACGAAGTCGTTGAAAGAGTAGGGCCAGTAGAATATCAGTTAGTTTCACCGACAGAGTTGGAAATGATCCATAATGTGTTTCACGTGTCGATGTTGTGATGATATCGTTCTGATCCTTCACATGTTATTTCTCCAACAGAGATTGCGATTCGACTGGATATGACGTATGGTGAAGAACCGATCAAGATTTTAGCTCGGGAAGTTAAACAATTGAGAAATAAGAGTATAACCCTAGTGAAAGTTTTACGGTAATGACATGGATTCGAAGAGGCTACGTGGAAACTTGAGGAGGCTATGAGAAAACATTACCCAAACCTATTTTATGGTAAGATTTTCAAGGACGAAAATCCCTAAATATGGGAGAATCGTAACAACCCGATTTAGGGCATAGTTGGAACAATGACTTTGGGACCACAAATCTGACATAATAAAACTTTTTTTTATTACATTTTTATTGTCTATAGCTTTATGGAATGATTTTGTGAAAAATTTGTTCAAAAATTTTGACGTTTGAGCACTCAATTTAGCAAAAAGGACAAAAGTTGAGTTCTACATGCTAGAGGTGCCTAATTGTTATGAAATTTTAAATTGAAGGTCCCTAGATGATAATTAGACCATTTGTTAAGTTAGTAGACAAAAATGGACATGAAGTAAGAGAAATTTTATGTTTTAAGTTAGGGGCATTTTGGTCATTTGGCTAATAAATGAATTAAAAATCAAATTAAAAGCCAATTTTTGGTCATCTTTTTCCCATGGCTGAAATTCTCAAGGGGTAATCATAGCTAGGGTTTTTCATCTTCCAAGCTCGATTGTAAGTCT